>NW_005363642.1:1533296-1537139 GCF_000412655.1 Myotis brandtii
CTCCACGGCGCTGCTCTTTCCGAAGGCTCCAGGGTGGTTCCTTCTGCCCAACATCTCCCCTGAGTATCCTGATAGGTGGGGGCCCACCATCAGGATTTCATTTTCTGGCTCCTGGCCTGTTTGAAACCCTCACCAGCTCCCAGTGTCAGTAGCAGAAAAAGAAAGTGGCAAAAAGATAGACAGGGACAGACTGGGGAGAGGGAGTGAGAGAGGGAGAGAGGGCTTAAGACATAGAGAAAGCAAGAAAGATGAGGGAAAGAGAAAAAGATGTCAGAAAGAGATAGAGAGATAGAGAGACAGAGGAAGAGAGAAAAAGGGAGAGAATGAGAGGATGCAGAAGGGGAAAGAGAGAGACCAGTGTAAGATGTGCACCCGTCACTTTAGCTGGTGTGTGGACCTCAACTTGCTTAGTCAGAGTTGGTCCCTTATTATCTTCCAGTTCTTCAAGGTGAAAGTCCCCATCGATGCTTAGGTGTCTTTAACTGATGAATCTACTCTTTTCAATCAAGAAAGAAACAGAAAAAGGGCCAGGCCTAGATTCTTTTAGAGACGATGGATTCTGCTGGGATTCTGTTAGTGCTTGCGTAGTGTTTATGTTTGAGGTGACCTATGGAAAAATGTATTGGTTTTCCTTTAAAGACTGTGACAGAGGTTTTCCTTTAACAATACATTTATTTATATTCTAAAAGTTATTTCATAAAAAGACAAGTAGCAAGTAAGTAATAGTATATACACTTTGGGAATATGACAAGAATCATGAAAGTGGTTCTCCTATGTTCAGAGTTTGGCAAATAGTGGCCTTTATGTCTAAACCTCTTAGCCAAGATACCAGCCCTGTAGGCTCAAGTCCTGGGCCCTCCCTACTGTCCTCTCCTTACCTCTGCCCAGTCCGTGACCATCCAGTCCCTGAGTGCCCAGTCTCTGACTCTGCCCAGTCCCTGACTCTGCCCAGTCCCTGAGTGCCCAGTCCCTGACCAGCCAGTCCCTGGCTCCACCCAGTCCTGGACTCTGCCCAGCCCCTGGTTCTGACAACCTTACTGAGCTGCTTCTAGGTCCCTAAACACCTGCAGGTCTGTAGCTCCTCTGCTTTTGCACACGAGGTGTCCTCGGCTTGGAATTCTCCCCCGCCCCACCACCACCACCCAACTTTGTCTGGAATGTCTGCTCCTGTCATTATGAAATCCCAGCCCAGACACCTCCCTGGGAAGCCTTCCCTCGTTACCCCCACACCCTGAGCTGATGGCATCCTCCTGAGTGTCACTCTGTGTCCTTTACAAACCTGCACTGTTGCCCTTATTATTCTGTAGTTTTACTGTATTTATTTACACAAACCTCTGAGCAATGTGAAGGTAAGCGACTGGGTCTTATTCATGTCTTCTCCCTCTGTGCCGGGCATAGGATGAGACACATGGTTTAAAGCGATACCGGGCTTTGTCCAAAGTATGAATTCGTATCTTCTCAATCAGGTTAGCAAACTACAGCTGGAGGGACAAATCTGGCCCACCACTTGTTTTTGTAAATAAAGTTTTATTGGAACGCAGCCATACCCATAACTTACATATTATCTATGACTGCCTTCTGCATAGCTGAGTCATTGCTACAGAGACCATATGACTGACAAAGCCTAAATATTTAGTATTTGACCCTTTACAGTAAATGTTTGCTCACCCCTGTTCTAATGACAACAGGCTTGCTTGGACCGGGGGGATGTTGAGGGGTTGGGGGGAGGTCCTCAGTATGTGGTGGGGACATCGAAGTGGAAAGAGGGTTGAGAAGCTGCTGGGTGGACAGAGCAACCTCCTGGGAGTCCAAAGACTTGGCTTTCAGCAGTGGCTCAGCACCCACCTCCCATGAGACCTCGGGCGAGGGACTCCGGATAAGGGCACAGTCCAGAGATAAATCCTTGACCCCCCCTCCTCTCCTCCCCCCCCAGGGATAACCGAGATGCTCAGCATGCTGTGGAGAGGGACCTTGAGGACAAAAGCTCAGCCCAGTTTATTGACGAAAAGTGTTTTAATCTGAGGAACACATCCGACTGCATCAGCTTCTTCCATGGCATGGAGAAGGTCGATGGCACGTAAGTACTGGGCTCTGGGTCCCCAGCTGGCCCTGTCCAATGGGAGAGGGGGGCTCTGCGTCTGCTTCCGCCAAGCAGCCTTAAAGGGGCATCGATCGTGCGCCAGTCAAGTGAGAGGCAGAGTGGTTCAATGGGGACTCTCGGTGGCAACCCACAGCATCCAATTCTGGCTAAAAAACGTAAGACAAGATGAAATTTACTGGAGAGCCACAGACTCAAGGGGAAGGCTGGAGGGGAAGGCTCTGGCAGCTTGAACGGGCCAAGAAGTGAGAGCTAATCAGAGCACCACCATCCTGCCATTCTTGCCCCACTTTGCCCAAGATTCAAATTCCAGCAAGACAGAGCAAGCGATCGGCTTAGTGAGGGTCACCGGCCACTGCTGCTGGGCCAGGACATGCTGGGGCACCTCGATTGGCAATGCCACCAAACAAACCCCACAACAGCATGGCTGGAACCAGAGGGAGAGGAATTCAAGCTCGGCTGGGAGCCAATTGCTGTCCACCAGCGCTGCTAGTGGTTAGGAGTGGACCCCTGCTGCCTGGCCTCAAATCCAGCCTCAACCCTGGCACGTGGGGTGAATTACTTCATCCTCTGGGCCTGTTTCCTCATCTGTAGCCCTGGAATGATAATAGGGCCCACTGCCCAGAGTTGCTATGAGTATAAAACAGTGGGCGTGTGAAGTGCTGAGCACAGAGCCTCGTGTATGACAACAGCCAACATTTATTAAGTGCTTGCTGTATGACCTCATTGTCTCAGCCCTGCACCTATGAGGTAGGTGCCTTCTGTACGCTGGGCACTGTTGTGGGCGAGTCACAGCATCCCGGAATCATGTAGAGCTGAAGCATGCTTTCCCACTCGGTAGCTTGAAGGCTGGAGAGAGAGACACACATACACAGAGAGAGAACAAGAGAGAGACTGGGTACAGGCAGGGGTGGTGTCCAGCTTGAGCCCTTTAAAAAAATCTCTTGCCTATAGATTTGTGCTTGTCATATAGTAGGTGTGCAATGAATATTTGTTGAATGAAAGAATGAATGAAAGAGGGAAGAGAGGGAGAGAAGGACGAAAGGAAGGGAGAGAGAAGGAAAGAAGGAAGAGAAGGCGTTTGTGGCAGTCTCCTGGACCACCTTCTGTTTTTTTGTTTTTAAAAAATACATATTTTATTGATATTTTTTACATAGAGGAAGGGAGAGGGATAGAGAGTTAGAAACATTGATCAGCTGCCTCCTGCACACCCCCTACTGAGGATGTGCCCGCAACCAAGGTACGTGCCCTTGACTGGAATTGAACCTGAGACCCTTTAGTCCATAGGCTGATGCTCTATCCACTGAGCCAAACCTGTTAGGGCTCCTGAACCACTTTCTGGATCTTAAAATATACGTGTTGAGGGGACCCTTTGGTGTTTCCAGCGATGGCAGCCCCTGGGGGCCTTGCTTTTCCTGACAAGGCGGACTCCCCTATGGCACTGGCAAGGTGAGCAGGACTTCGGGGGCTTAGTGCCCTCATCCACAGCTGCCCATCAGGACAGGGAGGGGGCGGACTGCCTTTCCACACGATGCCTTCCTGAAACCCGGGCAGCCAGGCCGCTGGGCTGGTGGAGACTCCAGGAGGGCTGCTATTTAAAGTCCCTCAGCCAGCACCTCCACTGCTGTTTGTGGTGACTAATCGCTCCTCAGGTGTGCTAGCGCAGGGCTTTTATTTGGGTTTCTTTTTTTAAAAAAAATCTTTATTGCTGAGAGTATTACAGATGTCCCCATCCCCCCCACCCC
>NW_005363642.1:1537186-1537961 GCF_000412655.1 Myotis brandtii
CCTCCGCCTGGTTCCCGCCCCACCCCAGTCTTTCACCCCCTATTGTCTGTGTCCATGGGCAATGCCTATACGAAAAAAAGTTCTTTGGTTAAAAGCAGGGCCGTTTCTGGGCAGCTTAAAGGTTGTTTGGAGACTCTGAATTGCAGTTGTCTCTGTTCACCTAAGTTCTCTTTGCCACGGGTTAACTGATGATGGAGGTGGTGGTGGTGGTGGTGGTGGTGATGGTGATGGTGATGATGGTGATAGTGGGTGTCTTTTCTCTGATGTTTACTATGTCCCAGGCCCCCTGCTGAGAGCTTTGCACACAGTGTCCCATGAATCATAAATATCGAGTGTTTACTATTGTCAGGTGCTGTGATGGGGGCTTCACATTTAGTCACTCAACAACCACAGGGTTAGGCACCATGATGATCCCCACTGACAATGAGGAAGCTGAGGCTCAGAGAGGTGACGCTCCCGGCCGAAGCTCACACAGTGAGGGGCCGAGCCGCGATCTGAGCCCGCATCGGGTGGACACTGAGCCTGTGCGTGTTAATCCCGGCACCTTCCTGCCTCCCCAGCAAAGCCTGCCATCTCTGTCTTTAGTCTTTTTTTTTTTTAATTAAATCTTTATTGTTCAGATTATTACATTAGTTACTCTTTTTTCCCACCATAACTCCTCTCCACCCAGTTCCAACCCCACCCTCTGCCCTCACTCCCCACCCACTGTCCTCATCCATAGGTGCACGATTGTTGTCTAATCTCTTCACTCACCCCCACACCCCTTTCTCCCCCC
>NW_005363642.1:1539819-1544394 GCF_000412655.1 Myotis brandtii
TGATGTCCGTTCTGTCTTTTAGTTGTATTTTTGAAGTGGTTGTTCGAGGCAGCAAACTCCCGTGTTTACCTATGCCGCCATCTTGGTTTCCTCTCTGTCTTTAGTCTTCAGAGGACACAGGCTACGGGAAGCACGTCCCGCCTCCCACCGAGGCACTCCGCCTGCCAGGAGACAGGCTGCCCTGGCACATCTCCCCGGGGAGACTGCGATTAGCGGGTCATTTTCTCTGGAGCCCAGCCGCCTGCTCCAGAGGAGGGCGAGGGCGAGGGCTCCCAGGTGGCTGCTCCTGACACTGCCGGTGCCCCATGCAGTGGCGGGTGAACCTGCTGCTCTCTTCTGCTGTGCTTGGTGCCTCCTCCCTCATCTGATGGCGAGGAGCTGTGTGACCTTGGACAGGACACTTCACTTCTCTGAGCCTCAGGTCTTTGTTGGAGGACAGCCCTGCAGGCACGGTGCCGCTCCCACCTCCAGAAGCCCGAGACCCCTGTCTATTGCGGGACATTAACGCCTGCGAAAGCCAGGACAAAACCACCACCTATGATATATGCTTGAAATTTTCTACCCACCATGCAATCCAAGCGTGCTTTAAAACGTCTGGAACGAGACTTCTATTTCAGAAAATTCACTCTCTTTTTCCTACTGCCCGAGAATAGAAATGGGCTTTATTTAAGAACTGGACAAACCTCCTGGCTAGAAAAGGCCTTGAAAAGATATCCCGTCTGGTTTACGCAGGAACTGAAGCCAGCTCGAAGGCCCCCCAGAGGACAACACTCTCGCTCGTCGGTGGCTTGTAGTGGGGTTTCTGTATCTACAGGAAGGGCTTTCTGTTGCCTAGACTGAATCCCTGATGAGTCGCCGCCTCTGAAAAGCCTTCCCTGCCTGCCCTTTCCAAGGCAGCCTGTGTCTCCATTCAGCCCCTACCCACCTTCATTCCTTGGCTGTAGAGGCGGCTGCCCTCTGCAGACTGGCTCTTTGCCATCTGGTTTCCGGTTGAGTTCAGCCAATAGGAGGGACAGCAGCAGGAGGCGGAGGGAGGGAGGAGAAGGATGTAGGGATTTATCCTCCCTTGCCCCCCCTCCCTCCGCTCTCCCTCCCTCCCAGTGATCCTCCAAGCCTCCTCCTCTCCTGCCTGTCCCTCTCCTCTTGCCCTTCAGAGCTGAGTGGTAACAACTTTGTGCAATAGCTAATCCATGAGCCCCTCGACACCCTCGGGGCATAAATTCCATTTCTTTCTTTCTATGACCCTGACACATGATGGCCCCGCTCCATCTGTCTCTCTTCATCACCCTGCTCCCGAATGCCTTCATAGCCCAAACACCCTGTGTGAGCATCTTTATTTATCGTCTGTCTCCCTCCACTGGAAATGTACCGCCACGAGGTCAGGGATGTTGCTGTTCTTGTGTCTGGCTCTATCCCGAGTGTCTAGATTCAAGGCTTGCC
Source organism: Myotis brandtii (assembly GCF_000412655.1). Classification (NCBI taxonomy): domain Eukaryota; kingdom Metazoa; phylum Chordata; class Mammalia; order Chiroptera; family Vespertilionidae; genus Myotis; species Myotis brandtii. The sequence continues at coordinate 1,541,260 of NW_005363642.1, forward strand.
ATGTAGTCATTGTTCAAAGAACATTCGTTGAACAAGTAAGTCAGTGCAAGTAGCATGGCCGCATGTACCTCCCCGAATGGAAGGGACCCCGCAGCCAGCACTGTGCCCCGTCTCTGTGCTTTTGGTGGTGGAGGAGGAAGTGTTATGGAAATGAGCCTTTCTGGGACTCTCTCCTCTCCCATAACTCACCCGGGAAAGCAGCTGCTCTCTCTACACTGCAGTGGCCTCACCTGTAAAATGAGGGGGTTGGATGAGCCCAGGGGTTCTCAACTGGGGACCATTGTGCAATGTCTAGAGACATTTTTTGTTTGTCACATTGGAGGGGCATTGCTGGGCCTTGCTGGCATCTGGTCGGCAGAGGCCAGGGCTGCAGCTAAACATCCTACAGTACATGGGACAGTCTCCCACCACAGAGTCTGACCCCGACGGCAGGTCAAGAGAGCCGAGGCTCAGCGACCCTGGATTCGGAGGTCCCCCAGGCCTGCCACACCCCTGGTCCTCACCTGTGCTGAATTCCCTTGTGCCTCTTGCAGGATCTCCGTGCCTGAGACCTGGGCCAAGTTCAGCAATGACAACATCCGGCACTCGCAGAACATGCGGGCCAACTCCATCCGGCTGCAGGAGGAGGCCAAGAACCTCTTTGAGACCCTGTCGGATCAGATGTGGAAACAGTTCACCAACACCAACCTGGCTTTCAACGCCCGCATCGCCGAGGTGACCGACGTGAAGAATAAGCTGCAGATGCAGCTCGCTAAGGTCAGTAAGCCAGAGGCGCCTCAGGACCGGTGTCCACTCTGCCACCCCCTCATCTTCCTCCCGTGGTCCCCGCAGCATCTGGCCACGCTGTCTGCCCACCCCTGCCACGGACATGCTCCCACCTATCACACAGCCTGTGAGCGTGCCCAGCCCAGAGGGGGGCAGGGGCCGGGAGCTTCCTAGAAGGATTCGAGCATCCAGGGGTAAATCTCCCTTGCTCCCTGCATGTTGGAGCTGGGCTGTCCCCACAGCACCCAAAGGCTGCTGATGGCCCAGAGGGCCAAGGATGGTGAGGATATCAGCGCCCCAGGAACCAGGTCTGAGCAGACCTACCCCCCTCACATCAGCATCTTTGAAAATGTGACCTTTTGACCTTCAAGGGCTTCAACAGCATCAGGACCCCGTGTGGAGGGGTGAGGCGCTTTTGGAATTTGAGGAGTAGGCAGGACTGTCAAGTTCTGTCACTGTCTCCTGCCACTCCCATACTCATATGCCCTTTCGCTACTCCCTTGTTCCAATGTGTCATGCTGTTGCACACCTCCGGGGAAGCCTTCTCCGTGTGGGATTTATCCTCCCTGCCCCCTATAAATGTAGACAGCCTGTTGGAGCCAGAGCAGCTCTCCTGGTCCCCCGCTGCTTAGCATACTGTCTGGCACACAGCAGACACGCCTTAAATCTTTGTGTGACGAATGAAAGGAATTACAATGATAACTTTTGAACTGATGTTTTTAAGAGAATGATGCAAGAACAAGCGAATGCTTTTAATTTCAAGTATCTTCTTTCTGTCTTTCTCTTTTTTGTAGGGAAAATCATTTTTATATTGTGGTAAAATATACATAAAAAATTGCTATTGTCGCCCTAGCCAGTGTTGCTTAGTGATTAGAGCATCGGCTTGCACACTGAAGGGTTGTGGGTTAGATTCCCAGTCAAGGCCATGTACCTGGGTTGCAGGTTCAATCCCCGGCCCTGGTCAGGGTGTGTGCGGGAAGTAATCAATGGATATTTTCTCTCTCTCTCTCTCTCTCTCTCTCTCTCTCTCTCTCTCTTTCTCTCTCTCTTCCCCCTCCTCTTCCCCCTCTTTCAAATCAATAAAAAACATATCCTCAGGTGAGTTTTAAAAAAACAGGAAGAATTCCTACTTGGCATTATTGTGAGGATTAATGAGTGGATCTCTGTGGAGCTTGTAGAACAGAACTTGGCACATGGTAAACACTCAATAAAAAGGTAACAAGTATAAATACTGTTATCAATGGAAAGAAAAAGGATCTTCTGGGTGGAGGTGGGGAGCAAAACCTTTTCCCTTTCCAAATTTCTCCGGGAAGTTTTGAATAATTACTAACAGCCTCATCACTGATGATCAGAGAGTTTTTGCAACCACATGGATTTTTATTAATAGGCATTATATAACCACCAGCTGCTTTGCAAATAAGCCAGCACCCATTTGAGATCTACCAAACCCCAACACGACACTGCTGACAACACTGCCTGACCAAGAACTTGTCTTTGGCTTTGTTAAGATGGTAAAAGACGGAGTTGATGTAATGAAGATAAAGATATAGCAACCATTTCACCTTTTCCCAGTTTGTTTCAGCCGGAGGGTTTGAAATGCTCCCTTTAAAACTTTAACTGTTAATTGTTGAGCTTGGTCTGATCCCCTTGGCAAGAGGCATTTCTGGAAATTCTAGGCCCTCATCCTCACCTGTGCTGGAAAGCAATTAAATCATTGCCCAAGTGGTCATGGGAACCACTTGAAAGGCCAGGTCTACGCGGCTTCCCATGTGGACATTGGACCACCCCCTCCCCCCAGTGGTTTGGGGATGTGTAACCCAGCCTTAGCTGTTCACCATGATCCTGGGCTTCCATCCCCCAGGCCACACCCCAAACCTTACAACTTGTCCTGGCCCCTCGTCCTTGTACTTTGTCCTTGCACTTGGGGGTATGTCTTGGTCATGTTGCCCACGGCTAGGAAAGAGGCTGGTGGCTTCTCTGGGCTGAAGCAGTTGATGACCACCAAGCAGGAGACTGCCCTTGAGAACTGATCTGTCCTGAGAGCCAGGGTCCTGGGGGGTCTCCAGATAAACATAAGTCCCCACTTGCATCCACTTACCCTAAAAGGTTGAATGTGCCTTTTAGGGGGAGGATTCTAGATGAGGGGAAAAGATGCAATGACTTATGGGGAGGAGGTATGGGGCAGGGACACTGCCATAGAACAGCGCTCATTCTAAAGGTGTAGGAGCTCGACCTGACGGGAAATGACAGCAGGTGTGTGACATGGACATAGTGTTGATATCATTGAATCACACAGTGAGAAAGCTGTTCCTTCTTCAATCCTTTTACATCCTTGTGATGATCTCAATGTTACCGGACAGGGACAGGCCC
>NW_005363642.1:1544540-1548291 GCF_000412655.1 Myotis brandtii
TGATTGAAACTTCGTGGCCCATGCGCAGAAGTTGGTATTTTGTGGAAGAGCCACACTCAAGGGGCCAAAGAGCTGCATGTGGCTTGCGAGCCACGGTTTGCCGACCGCTGGTCTAGGCAGTGGTCTGCGTTGACTCCCTAGAAATGTTGTAGGAAAGAAGTGAGCCAAGGCAAGTGAAGGTCATGGTGATAGAAGTGAGCAAGGCGGGGCTGCTTTAGCTCACTGGGAAGTTAGAGAAATGGGGGTCCTTGGAGACAGGATCAGGGGGTGAGCCTTGGTCAACTTGCTGCTGCCCACCACTCCCCTAGTTGCAAGTCTTGTGGGGACTGTTAGAGTTTAGGAAGAGATAAAAAGTTCATGTCTCGGGCGGGGCCTGGGCGTGCAAGACAAGCCTGTACTGAGTCTTGGTCCTGAGGGCTTTCTATCCCCTTTTTTCCAGCAGGTGAGAATCTTAGGGGAGGGTTTCAGTGGAACATTCATCAGCTTTCCAGGTGCATTTTTAATAGGCGGACGCATCAAAATGAGCATGTAGGGGAATTTGGGATTGTTCTTTGGTCTGTTTTATTTTTTATCTTGAGTCTGTCTGGCTTTAATGTTGTTGTCTTTTTGTTATTTATTCCCCAACTTCATCTGTCCTTGGGCTTAACTGGCACACATGGCACTGAGTGGGTCTTTGTTCGCTATTTTCCCAGGCCAGGGTGATTAAGCTATGTATTCTCTGGTTAGGGCGGGGAGGTAGTAACCATTTGCTCCCAAGTGTCCTTGGTTGGGGAAGATAAGGTCTTGCAGTTCGCCAGCTGGCTGTAAAAGGCTCAAATTGCTTGGCCTTGTTTCATTTTCTTGCCATAGTTTCCCCATTCCACTTGCCCAGAGATTTTCCTGGCTTCTCACTGTCTTGCCTCATCAAGAGGAAGGTCTCGGTTGAATGCTGCAATGCCTCCCTCATCCCTTGAACACGGGCTGATTTCCCTTTTACACCGAGTGAGGACCTCAGGCTAAGAAGGCTGGGCAGGCAGCAGTAGCCGGCCAGAGCTGAAACAGCCTTGTTTTACGTTCATCTTGTTTCATGCATTTTTATGGTGATTTCCACTTATGACAAATGATGCTGATTTTCCGCTGAGGATAGTGATATAAAATGTCATTTTTTAAAATATATTTTTATTGATTTCAGAGAGGCAGGGAGAGGGAGAGAAAGATAGAAACATCAGTGATGAGAGAGAATCATTGCTTGGCTGCCTCCTGCATGCCCCCTACTGGGGATCGAGCCAGGGCATGTGCCCTGACCAGGAATCAAACCCATGACCTCCTGGTTCATAGGTCAACGCTCAACCACTGAGCCACCTTGGCCAGGCTAAAGTGTTATTTTTAAATAAGCATATTTAAGGCTTTTTGAAAAATGAATTGACTTGAAGATTGTTAATCGTGTTGTGAGGGGATATGGCAAACATGGTAAAGATGGTTGGTGGATGCCTGACATTTAGAAAACAGCAGTGTAGGCCTGCGTGTCTCAAACATTACGGCGTGCATAGTAATCACAGTGTCACCTGGGGACTGAATCACAATGCAGGCTCTGATTGAGCGGGGCTGGGGTCGGGCCTGAGAACCTGCATTTGAACGGGGTGGTAGGAAATAGCGGGAGTGTGGGTTGTAGAGTGCTTTGTCTTTGACAAACATCTGGGTAAGTAGCTGTCTCCTTCCCTTCTCTCCCTCCCTCTCCCTCCTCCTCCCTCTTTCTTCCTCCCTTCCAGGCTCAGAATACTCAGAGAACCAAATCCTTCTTAAAGGCAATCCTGGGTCATTTAATTCTCATCAGATTTTCTCTAATTGCATTTTGCTTCTGAGCTTCTGAGCCAAGTCCCATCACTCCTCCTGCACGGGGCCAGCCCAGCTTGCCCCATCACACAGACGGGGCCCAATGTGTGCAGATGCAAACGCCCCTCTGTGGTTCCTGCCACCCTCTGCAATGTGTGCCCTTGAGTCACATTGCATTTTCCCACCTTGGTTGTTATTGTGGTTGTTAATGTTAATAATCTCAAATTCCCCTACACGTTCATTTTGATGCATCAGCCTATTAAAAATGCACCTGGAAAAATGAGGTTATTAGCTGGAGGATCAGGACAAGCCAGGAGCACCGCCTGGATTAGGTTGTCAGCATATCAGATAAGCTGAATTTCTCTGCCTCCTCTCCACAGCTCATGCCCCGCCCCCCTTGCAGGCTCTCTCAGAGGCAGCCGACAGGAGGAGCCCGCTGTCACCCTCAGACTTTCACCCTCCCGCCTGCCAGCTCCACTTGGAGCCCTCTCATCTCAGTTGGTAGCTCCTACTTCCATATGCTTCTAGGCCCTTCCAGGGCTTTCACTTCCAGGTGCTCCATCCCAAACCTTGGAGTCCACTTAGATGCCTCTCTGTGTCCCACCCCACATCCACTCCATCAGCAAATGCGATTGGTTCTACGTTCGAGTGTCATCCCTCCTCACTCCCTCCCCTGCTCCCCACTGGCCTGGGTCTCCACCACCTCTTGCCTGGATTATTGCTGCGGTCTCCTAACTGCCCTGTTTGCTTTTGATGTTGCCAGTGATTAGCTGGCAGCCAGTTCCCAGGGCATTCGGTCCTTGAATAGGCCAACTAGATTCACAGAGGAAGAAAATTCAAATCTTTAGATTCTTCAAAAAACCTCGAGAGTTTAGCCGTAGAGTGAGGGCAGCGGGCTCTCTCTGGGCCATGCCTGCCCATGTCTGTGGGTCTCTGTCTTCACTGCGGCCAGGCCTGCTTGCACCACTGCTGCCATGAGAACTTCAGCACCGCCCACCTTTGCAACCGCAGTGCCCTCACGAAATGCATGAAGCACAGTGAATTCCAAGGAAATAGTGGTGGAGCAGTTTTAATCAGAGGATCAACACCAGTAGTCCACATATTATTTGGCTCCTCACATTTTTCTCTTAACAGCTTTCTTTTTCCTTGACCCATAATTAGATGCATGTACTTCAAGTGTACAATTTGAGGAGTTTTGACATTTTTGTCATGAGGTCATCGCCTCAATCAAGGTAATGAACAAATGAAAGATTTCCTTGTGTCCCTTTGTCATCTCTCCCTCCTGTCCTGCCCATTCCCCCCCCCCATTCCCACACAGCCCCTAATCTACTGTCACTATAGCTTTGCATTTTCTAGAATTTTCTACAAAGGGAAAAATATTCTATGCACTCTTTTATTTTTTAACTGGGGGCCCAGTGCACGAATTTGTGCACCTTGAAAGAAACTGTGGGCTGCAAGGCTGCGTGGGCACAGAGGCGGGTCTCAGCTCATCCTCCATGCCCCTGCCCAGTCCCTCCCACCACGGCCCCCAGTCCTCTGTCTGCCGGCAACCCCACTCCCACTGCCACCGCTCCCACGCACTGATGGCGCCAGCCCCTCTCGCACCTGATGACGGCACGGAGCGATTGGAGCTGGTGCCAGCAGCAGGTGTGAGAGGTGACTGCTGGCCCCAATCGCCACTCAGGAGCAGGGTGAGGTGGAGAAGCCCTGAGGGGCGATTGGGGCCAGCAGCTGACGGCGCTGAGTGATCGGGGCCAGCACTGGGCGCTAGCAGCAGGTGAGAGCAGGGCCAACACCGGCAGCAGGTACGAGCACTGGGTGGGACCGCTTTGTGCAGGAGCAAACAATTTTCAGTAACCACCAGAGGCTCACCCCAATGATAGCGACTGGTGCCCCACCTTGGTCTGGCGCCCCTGCTCACCTGCTCCACCATCCTGCC
>NW_005363642.1:1548679-1554417 GCF_000412655.1 Myotis brandtii
TTTTCTCTATTGTTACGGGACTCTGTTAATGGCAAGGGATACTAGCTTTCCACTTGCATATAAACATTCCATTTCTAATACACATGTCAAAGGCTGAAACAGGAGATGATTTGAAGAAGAATATTAACTAAGGGTATGGATTGTATGTGGGTTGGCAAGCTAACTCTCAGGAAGAGCCGCGGGGCCCCGTGTGGTAGGTCTCTCAGCCTGGTGCTCACCTGAGTGCCAAGAGGAATCAAAGGCCCTGTGGTGTCACATGGGCTCAGGTCTCATCACTGTATCCGGGTGGCATGTGCGTGGGGGGACACTCAGCATGAGGGGGTCCACGAGAGCCGAGGGGGGTGAATCACAATGACACTGTGCCCAGTGGGAGGGGAGCTGCTGGACTCAGGGAAACAGAGCCAGGATCCAGAGCTGGGAAGGTAGCCAACAAATGCAGGAAGTTGGAGGGACCAGGCAGGACGGGGAGGAGCAAGGGTCAGCATGGCAGAGGTGGGAGTGGGGGAGGGGGGCGTACAATAAGGCTGCATTGAGCGCATTTGGGGTACATACACCCCTGATACTCAAGGGAGCCACGCCTTCCCTCTTCCCACTGCGCTCTGCAGTTGCTATTAGCCCATCATATGCTTTGACTGGATGCCTTGGGCCGGGCAGTCATTGGGATTGGTTACTGCTGCGACAAGAATATAAGTTGCAGCATGGACGAGGCAGAGGGTTACATGGGCATCTCTTGGGTATAGGTACGTCCCCGCACTCTCCTAGCTTCTTGCAAGTTGTGACTTGTCCACCTTTGGGGCCGCAGCTGCTTGCCTGCTCGGGACCTGCAGCCCACCCTTGCCCACACTCCCGGCTTCTGCATGTGCTTGCCCCGTGCTGGTCCAGATTCCCCTTCCATCTCGACATTCTTCCTGCCCCGTGCATGAGTCCCACGGTGCAGTGCAGACAGCTGGGTTCAATTCTGGCTCTAGTACTTCCTGGGTCAGTGACCAAGGTCTGGTTGCCCCACCTGGGTGCCTCAGTTTCCCCCTCTTTCAAATGGGAGTAATAATGATAGGCAAGTATTTGTTGTCAGAATAAAGACAGCAGCCGTGGTCCCTTTGTAAGTGCTCAATGAATATTAGCTCTAAAGAGGGGGGCGGGGAGCCAGGACTGATTTTTGACCTGCTGAAGGGGACGGACAAGCGAAGTGACTGAAAGGACACGGTACCTGGAATCAAAGGACCAGGGCTGAATTGTGGTACAGCTAAGGGACCTTGGGAAAGATCTGAGTCTCAGTTTCTTAATTCCTAAGAATGGAATGCTCCTACGGGCTGTGAGGGTTGCATGAGGAGGTAAATCGGAGCAGTCTTCGCCACTAGAACATAAGGCAGAGGGCAGAGCTGGGCTGCACACTGGCGTCACCCAGATGCCGGGTCCCATCTCTAGGGATTCTGATTTCACTGGTCGGGGTGTGGCCTGGGCATCCAGCCTTTGAACTCTCCCAAGCCAAGAGTGAGAGCCAGAGGTTCAGGGTTCAGACCAGTGGTTCTCAAGCTGTGTGGTCCCGGGACCAGCAGCTGCTGCCTAGTCATCTGGGAACTTGTTAGAAATGCAAATTCTTGGGCCCAGCCCCAGACCTGCTGAATCAGAATCTCTGGGGCCCAGCCATCTGAGTTGTAAGCCGCCCTCCAGGTGTGTCTCCCAGCTGTGGGCATGCAGCAGACCCTGGCTAATTTCCCCCCTCCCTCCCTGAAGCAGATATTCACTTAGTACATCCTGTGTACCAGGCTCTGAGTTAGTTGCTGGGGATACGTCACGAATAAGACCAGAGTCTCTGCCCTCAAGGGGCTTATGTTCTAGTGACGAAGACTGGTTTTAAAAAATAAGTAGACGCCCAATTAAACATTGTGATGTGTTACGGAGACCCTCCAAGGCCCAATAGTGAATTACAGGCGTTATCTCCTATCCAGCACGGAGCCCCCACCCGTTTCCAACCCCCTCCAGGACTTTCAGGACCCCTGATCCCAGACGGCCTCTAAGCAGCTGAGATTTTTATTGACCTGCAGCTGGCCACCTCTGGACAGAAACAGCTGCCAGCAGGGCTTACACATCTGTGCTCCAGAGTAGTTCTCCCCCAGGCTGCATTTACTCTTCAGTGGCATCCGCCAGTGTCTCAGACATTTGGTTGTCACACCTCTGCAGTGCGGGGGGGGCGGGGGGGGGGCATGTGCTTCAGGGAGTGGGCACAGGCCAGGGATGCAGCTGAACACAAGGCACAGGACAGCCCCCAAAGAAGGTGTGGCCCAAAAAGTCAAGAGTGGGCCCGGCCGGCGTGGCTCAGTGGTTGAACGTTGACCTATGAACCAGGAGGTCAAGGTTTGACTCCAGGTCAGGGCACATGCCCAGGTTGCGGGCTCCATCCCCAGTGGGGGGTGTGCAGGAGGCAGCCGATCAATGATTCTCTCATCGTTGATATTTTTATCTCTCTCTCCCTCTCCCTTTTCTGAAATAAAAAAAAAAATTAAAAAAAAAGAAAGTGTGCCAAGTTTGGGACACCCTGCTCCGGAGCCTCCCAGGTGAGGTCCCTCCGGAGCACCCCTCTCCTCCTCACTCTCCTTGCCCCCGGGCTTGGTGGCACTCAAAAACCTTCCACCATCTGACCAGAAAAAGGATTCCAAGCTGCCTTCTCACTTCCTGAGCTGGGGAAGCTGCACGGAGCCAGGCATCTCCTTGGAAACTCCTTGGCTTCGTGCGATTTGGAAAACAATAAATTTGCAAGGTTGCACAAAGCATCCAGAAACTGAAAAGCCGGCTGGAACTGCTAAGTCCATTTTTCCCCTCCACATCCAAAATCATTTCCTGGCCTTGGATTTTCACCACTGTCACAAGACGAGACGCAGGCAGCTCGTTTTACATGGCAAACAACCCAGCCAAACACACCTCCCCTTTCAAAGGCGTTTTTGGGTGAATTTCCATTCCAGCCAGGAATATCCGTGCACTTTTCTGCTGAGCCGAGCTTGGTTTCATCCTAGGCGGACCTGGCAATTGCCAGGCGTGGCCAGAGACCATTTCCAGAGCAGACCTCAGCCTTTCCCGACACTGGGGACTGGGGTTTGCCCTCAGCTGGTCCCCAACAAGGGCTGAGGGAGAATGGTCACGGTCTAGTTTGCCAACCTCTACAAGTGGAAAGAGAGAAAAAGCGAAAAATTACCCATAACCACAGAATACATATTAACCTTCTTATGTGCAGCCAGAGTTCCAAGTGCTTTTCTTGGTTAACTCATCTTTGCCTCCTGCAACCCTATGAAGAGGGGGCCTTTATTAGCCCCATTTTACAGACGAGGAAACCAAGGACAAGGGATTTGCCTCACGCGTCCCCTCACCTGGGCCCAGCTAGTTAGTGGCAAAGCCAGGATTGGAATCTAGGTGTCTTGCTTCAGAGTTCATGCTGTCAGTTAATGTGAACATCTCCCCCACTCCCACCAGCACAGTCTAGTGACAATATATAGGTAACATCCAGATGGGTGGTTCTGGAATGGGACAGTTTTGCACCCCAGGGGACATTTGACAATGTGTAAAGACGCTATCGCTGGGGTATTACTAGCATCTATTGCACAGAGTCGGGGAGGCTGCTAAACATCCTACAGCGTACAGGACGGCCCCACCACAGAGAATTATCAGTCCAAAATGTCAGTAGCCCCCAAACTGAGAAGCCCTGGTCTCCTGGCATTAAGGTTTGATTTAAACAAGGAAAGAAAGGAGAAAAGGCAAAAAAATAGAAAGATAGATGGACATAAGGATAGGTGGATGGATGGATGAATGGAGAGCAAGTGCTGAGGCTGAGAAACCCAGATCTGTGCGTGCTGGCCATAGCACGAGTACCTGAACCACTCCTCACCGTCACCCTCTGAGGTAGAGACTGCGATTTCCCCCATTACACAGATGGGGAAACTGAGGTTCGAAGAGGTCTGGAGCTTCCCAGCCTTTCTTCGAGGAGGGCCCTCCTGATTCAGGGGCTGGGCCGGCTGAAGTCTGTGAAGTCTGACCTCTCCTGACTGGGCACACTCCCTGGGTGACGAGCGCACTGCTTTGCCTGCTGTGTACACTGGGACCTTGCTCCTCTGCTTGGAGAGGGTCCTTCCGCCTCTCAGCTCTCACTGGCCTCCTGCTCCCGACTGCCCCTCTGTTCAATCTCCACGTGACAGCCAGAGGGGTCGGCCTCCAACTACAAATCCAACCATGTCCTCCTCTGCCTTAAAACTTTAATGTGCACATGACCCGCGTTTTAAATCTTTTAAAAAGCAGATTTCCTTGCCTTGGTAGATCCGACGGGGGTAGGGCCCGAGAGTTTGCCTTTCCAACAAGGGCTCAGAGTCCCATGAGGTTGGTCCCTGGGCCACACTTTGAGTAGCAAGGTGCAGCCTTGAGGGAGATGGGCTGCTTGAAGGGAATCCGACTTCCTCTGTGCTGGGCTACAGCTGGGGTCTCAAACTACTGGCCCCAGGGCTAAATGGCCGCCTACCTGTGTTTATAAATAAAGTTTATTGGAACACACACCATCCCCTCCCCCATATATTTATGTATTGTCTGTGGCTGCGTTTGTACTATAATGGCCAAGTTGAGTAGTGTGAGACCCTATGGCTCATAAAGCCGAAAATATTCTACCACCCAGACCTTTACAGAAAATTGTGTACATTGTGTAGCACATCTTCACGATGCTCTGCAAGGCTGTGTATTGGGATCGCAGCCACCTGAAGGGAGTTCACACACACACACACACACACACACACACACACACCCCACAGTCATACCTGCAGCTGATGGGTCTTGGGCTGGTCTCTGAGGATGAGGCTCGGGGGCGCGCGTGGGAGATTGGTGATGGCCTGGAGCAGGTATAGGGCATTTAATCACACCCAGGAGCACTTGCCACACCCGCCAGAGAGGAAGCACAGGCCCTGAGCCCCGGTTTTCTGGAGAAGGAAATAGGGGCTCGGCAGCCCAGGACTCTGAGGGGGCCTGTGAGTTCCTCAGCTGGTTTGCGTTAGCGCTTGGATGGGAACCCTGGTCTCCTGACTTCCTGCCCAGGCTTCCACCTCCAAGCACCCTGTGAGGAGGCCCCTTCGGCGGGGAATCTGCCTGGTTAACAAAAAGAACTTCGGTTGGGGCAGGGGTGGCTGCCCTCCATTGCACAGACGACCCCTACATCCAAGTAAGCTGATGGATTTTCAGCCCAAGCCCTGGACGGGTGGGCCGAGGGAGTTTAAGTTGCCTGTAGAGATAAATTCCGTCAAATGAACCTGCGTTTCCTATTGTCTTCCATAAATATAACCAAAAAAGAGACCAATGATCCCAAAGGAAAAATCGAACAGACTAAACATTACAGGGCGGGGCTGGGTTAGGATGCAGGACAGTCCCATGGCAAGTGCCAGGCACTAGACCAAGCACTTTACACACGTTATCTCATTTAATCCTCACAGCAGCCCTGTGGGCGAGCTGTTATTAAGATGATGCAGGTTTTACAGACAAGAGAATAAGTGCCCCACTTATTCTCAGCAGAAGGGGCTGCTGCTCGAGGGGGCTCAGTAGATGCTGAGTTCATGATTGCATGAGGCACAGAGAAGCTAAGAGACCTGCTCGAGGTCACTCAGCAGAGAAGAGCAGGAGCTGGAATTTGAACCTAGAGCTGGGTGACTATAGAGGGGCTCAGTCAGCAGAAGTGACCGGCTCCTCCCCACTCCCCTCCGCAGGGCAGGCGGGAA
>NW_005363642.1:1555019-1555303 GCF_000412655.1 Myotis brandtii
CAGCCTGCAGCAGGCAGAGCAGGGAGCAGAGGCCTGGGGAGCGAAGTGAGGTGGGAACTCCACTCCCAACTGAGTTCCTGCTCGCTGAGGCTGCAGAGACTCCTCCCATGGGGTGACCCCCTGGGCCAATCTCCCAGCGGCCCTGCCCAGCTGCTGGGTGAGCCAGGCTGAGCCCTGCCCCAAGCAGCCTTTCCCTCTGGCTCTTTGGCTTTGTGAGAACAGAAAGTAGACCAAGGAGAGGGGGCCTCTGGGGCTCAGGACAGCCATTCAGAACTCAGGGATTT
>NW_005363642.1:1555389-1580300 GCF_000412655.1 Myotis brandtii
GGGGACACAGGAGGAGAGAGGGAGGAAGGATGGGAGGATTACTCTAACTGGTCAAGGGAAGGCAGGGAAGGGGCATATGACTTTCTTGTGGCACTTTCCAGGGTGCGTTTGTGCACACACAGCATATACACACTTGCTTTGTGGAGAGCAGACTCCGCACCGCTGCTCTGTGTGTGGCCACAGGAGTGCCTGCCTCTCTCCGGCTGTGTCCCAGCAGCGAAGGGGGTTATACACTCACTGAGCTGTCCTAGAGCGCCTTCTCTCAGGCCGGGCGCTGATCGCCTAATTCCCACTCTATGGATGGGAATGATGACTATGATCCCTACTTACTGTTTTGCTGGAAAGGCTCAGAGAGCTTCAGACACTTGTCTAAGGTCATGCAGCTTGGAGGTGTTAGGACTGGTAGTCTGATGCCAACATCTGTACTCTTGTTTTAACCAAACACCCAGGGAGCAAGTCGTCATTAAACACCTACTGACTAGTCAATAAAAATTGCCGTCCCCAGTGGCCCTGGTGAAGATACCCTCCAGTGTGTACCCAGGAGTGGATGTGCTGGGATATGGGATCACCCTTTTAGAATAGGGGTTCGTCTCCCAGGGAACATCATGGAATTTGAGGCCCAGGCTGACCCTGGAATTCAGAGTGTGGTGGGCCCGGCTGGCATGTGGAGCCTGTGTTGGCACCAAGTAAATCCTTTGCTGCCTCCTGAGCATGAAGGTCAAGGCTGCTCTGTCTCAGCCCCTGCCCCTGGTCAGCCACCTCTGTCTCTGCCTCCTGGCCCTTGGGGGTTGCATTCCTCAAATTCTAGAGGTGAGTCCCCACACCTGGGGCTTCTGGAGGTACACCCTGGCAGGACTTGGAGGTACACCCTGGCAGGATTGGGAGGTACACCCTGGCAGGATTGGGAGGGACACCCTGGCAGGACTGGGAAGTACACCCTGGCAGGACTGGGAGGTATATCCTGGCAGGACTGGGAGGTACACCCTGGCAGGACTGGGAGGTACACGCTGGCAGGACTGGGAGGTACACCCTGGCAGGACTGGGAGGTACACCCTGGCAGGACTGGGTCGGGTGGCAGGGGCTGCCCCTAGGACAGAGTGTATGTGGCCTTTTTCTCCTCTCTAATGAAGAGGACCCTAGCTGTGAGTGACAGAGGATGGACAAGAGGTTATAGGGACATTTCTGGCAGAGTACACACCCACCAGGTCACTGATTGGTTCTAGAGCAGCCAATTCTGGAAAACCACAGGCAGACCTGCTCAAGGAATGCCAGCAGATGCCAGGGGGTAGTGGCATGGAGAAACAAGCAACAGTTGGTTCTAGTCTCCCCTCCCCAACCCCCGTCCCCAGACACCCACACACACACACACACACACACACACACACATGCACACCACCAGATGCTGCCCTAGAGGGACTTCACGGTGGCTCCCCCTCGATTCTCTCACCAGTACCGGAAGTACCTGGGAGATACTGTAATATGGGGTTTCCCAAAGTCAGTCATTCCTGGGCCACATTCCCAATTTTGCCATATCCATGTGCCACCTGGGCTGTTATTTACTTTATTTCTGTTTAAATTGAGTCACTTAAAAATGCATTCATTCAAAATGTGTTTATAAAGATACACTTAAAACATTAAAATTAAAATAAAAACATACACGAAAAAACCAAAATGTGTTTATATTACTTCTATCGATGGAAAACCAGCAGCACTTGCCCTAAGTAGAAAGATACATACAAGGAAATCAGAGTAAATGTGTGGGAATGCAGCTGGAACCTGCTGTCTGCAGAAGCCTCTTTAAAAAAAAATTTTTTTTTAAATTTCATTTCAGAGAGGAAGAGAGAGGGAGAGAGAAAGAGAATCATCCATGATGAGAGAGAATCATTGATCGGCTGCCTCCTGCATTCCCCCTACTGGAGACCGAGCCCCGAATCCGGGCATGTGCCTCAATTGGGAATCAGCTATGACCTCTTGGTTCATGGGTCGACACTTAACCACTGAGCCACACTGGCCAGGCAAGAAGCCTCTTGAATCCATAGCTCCCCTTTGTTAATCAAGAGACACGAGCATGTGTTGGAGAGGCCGTGCCCAGTCCTGGCACCATGCTGGAGTTCCATGTGGGAGTGTGCAGCAGGTTTACAATGATAGATAAATTCAGATCCCCGGGAGCTCCCATTCATTGTGCTGCTGGGTCCCTGTTCCTCCGCTGTCCTCAAGTGGGAGCTCCTGGAGAACTGAAAATGAACATGTGTTGGATGCCTTGTATGTGGCCACATCCCCCAACAGTGTCCTGCACACTAAAGGCGTCTGTAATGCTAAAGAGAGCACTGTCGACATTGTAGTAAGGGCTTGGCGGTGAACAATAGACGTGTGCTGCATAAAGGTGCAAGTGAATGCATTTAGACTAGAACGTAAACTCCACGTGCACAGGGTTTTCTGTCTGTTCTGTTCCCTGCTGTGTCCACTGCCTACAGTGCTTGGCACTTACTAGGTGCTCAGTAAGCATTTGTTGAGTCAATGAGAGAATCAATGAATCCATAAAGTAATGAATGAGTGGATGAAGACATGACTGAGCACATGAATGACTGTCAATCTCCCCGCGCCCCCCGCCACTCCAGAGACAGGCCTTTTGTTGCAGACCCCGTGAGGCTGGCCAAGCCTTGAGCTGGGAACCAGGGGGTGGAGGAGCAAACAAAAGAAACCAAGATAAGGGCAGCCTCGCTGGCTGTGGCATCCGAAGGTGCCCCTAGAAGCAGCCCTACTGGCAGCTGCCTTCCATGGGCTGGGGCTGGGGCAGGGCTGACAGTATGACCAGCAGCTAAACTCCCAGTAATGCCCTCCTCCCACCACCTCAGCAACAGCCTTCTAGGGTCATCTAGAGGGGAGAGAGAGGGACTGTTTTCCACACTGGCAATGTGGTACCCAGAAGCATTTTTCGTCTATAAAAGTGTTAACATAAAAAACAAACAAAAAACATTCAAACCTGTAAAGAATTCCTGTGAGTTTATTTGAGCCAAACTGTTGACAAGTACCAGGAAACAGAATCTCAACGTATTGGGATAATGCTCCAGAGAGAGATGGGGTTTTTTTTTTTAACCTTGTTTTATACATTACAATCAAAAGAGGATATGTACCAAGGATCTTTTCATATTTGCTTTTTTTTTTCTGAAAAATTGGTCCTTAAAAAAAAAAGAGGAGATATAAGTAGTTTACATGAACTCCATTGGTGATAGATTAGGGAGGCAGGAGTAAGCAAAGTGGGGAAACGTCTGGGATTGGATACAAAGTAAAATGATAGACACATGCTTCTTTTACTTAGGTGCGAGCAGGATAGTTAACAGTCAACAATTAACTCAATAACAAAGGGGATGTGTGGTCTCCGCAGAGCAGTGCCTGTGCTTTGAGGGGTCTGGAAAAAGGAAAATTACTTTGACATTCCAACTATATGTTATCGTAGATGCAAAAAGACAATAGGCTCAGTTAAGGTAAAGATTGACCTTTGTCAGGGAAGATACCAGCCTAGGATGTGACTACCCACCATAACTTCTTTTAAAGGTTTAATTTCAGACCATCCTTTGCGGTTACTTTTGGTCTTGGAGTTTACAAGACCGCCATGCAGGCCTTCCCTGAGCTTGTCGGGTTAGCATGCGGCCCCCTTTTCGTCCACAGAAGGCTTGGTTTTCTTCTCCACCAGGCTGGGGCTTTCTGAGCTTTGCATACCTCCCACACACTCCCCCTCCGAAGGGTGGGTTTCTGAAGAAATTCTCCAGGGCTTCTAGAGAGGTGTTCCCACTGGAGTGTTTACACGCCAGCTCATGTGCTGGACCAGAACATTTCTGTGGGGTAATGTTTAACCGGCGAGTAGTAGCATCGCCCTGGTCTGTGCAGCTCACTGAGGCCGGTGAGGGGCCAGCCCTCCTCCTCTGTGGTCTCTGAAGGAGGCACAGCCGGCCCCCTGCCTCCCATTGCTCTGCAGCCCGTGTCTCACCCAACAGGAAAGGGGCATCCGTTTGTCCTCCTGAAGCCGCGAAATGCTCTCTTCCTAGGCTTTTGTCCTAAGCTAATAGGAAAGCCTGGACTTGAATTCTTTGGAAAAAATTCTTTCAAGCAATTTCTTGGTGCCCATCGAATATGAGCCCAACCCAGCTAAAATAGCCATCCTAGTACCCATTGTGATTTATGAATATTTCATAACTCACAAAAAAGGGAAAAACAGCATGATTGTAAAGTCCTTGAAGGCGGAGACTGGGTCTGACACTTGTAGGCCCCACCCCGTCAGGAGCTCTGGCGCTTTCATGTGGAAGCAGTTTTCCCTGATGTCAAAATCTGAGATAGACAGGACCGTGTAAACTTTAGGCCACACAGTTCCCAAACCTTAGCGTGCAGAGGGACCATTGGGAAGCTAGCTGAAAATCGAGACTTCCAGATCCCACTGAGATTCACTCATTCATTCATTCACTCAGTACCATCAAGCTCCTACTATGAATAGAGTTGCCAGATTTAGCAAGTAAAAATGCAGGACGCTCAGTTAAACTTGAATTTCAGATCATGCAGTAGTTGAGACATATACTAAGAAATGCTTCCTTGTCGATCTGAAATCCACATGTAACTGGGCATCTTGTCTTTTACCTCGCAGCCCTCACTCTGCACCAAGCACTGTTCTTGGTGCTCAGGACACAGCATGGCTGACACAAAGCCCCCGCCTTCTTGGCGCTTACATGCCAGTGAGGGTGACAGGCAAGCAAACAGCTGAGGGAGGGACATTGGGGGCGCCGTGGCAGGAACCACTTCTAGGCTTGCCAGGAACAGAGCACATGTAACCTCGCCATAGGGCCTGGCCACGTCTCGGAGGGGGGTGTTGGCACCCCCTAAAAGAGTTCTCCCAGCAGAGGGGCATGGGAATGAGAACTGCTCACAGACCCAGGGCTGCCGGTGATGGTGGGAGGAGAAGGGATGTTTCAGTCACAGCAGGTGACGTCTGTTTGGTACCCTCAGTTCTGGATGTGGTTCATGTTGGCCAAGTGCAAGGTCAGGTTCCTCCAGGTAAGGGTCTGTGCTTCCTTCCTCATTCATCCTCTCAAGCTTTTATCTTTTGTTATGGAAAATTTTAAACACACAGAATACAGAGACATATAACAGATCCCCATATACCCAACATGAATATTACCATTTTGCCAATCTTTTCCTGTGATTGACCTTCTTCTGATTTTAGTTTTATTTTCTATTGAGGTATAACAGTCTTATAATAAAGTGTAAAAAAAGCTTGATGAATTTCAATGCTGCTTCCCCGCTGCCCCCATGTTTACACCTGTGAAACCTCCACCTAGAGCAGTGGTTCTCAACCCTCCTAATGCCGCCGCCCTTTAATACAGTTCCTCATGTTGTGGTGACCCCCAACCATAAAATTGTTTTCGTTGCTACTTCATAACTGTAATTCTGCTACTGTTATGAATTGTAATGTAAATATCTGATATGCAGGGTGTATTTTCATTGTTACAAATTGAACATCATTAAAGCATAGTGATTAATCATAAAAACAATATGTAATTTTATATGTGTTTTCCAATGGTCTTAGGCGACCCCTGTGAAAAGGTTGTTCGACCCCCAAACGGGTCGTGACCCACAGGTTGGCGACCCACAGGTTGAGAACCGCTGACCTAGAGCAAGATATAGACCATTTCTGTCCCCAGCTGGCGCCCTCCTGGGCCTGCCTGGCATCTGTACTTTGGTCAATTGTAGTGCACATCGGTTATTACATTGGGGGAAACATTTCTATAGATAAATAGAAAACTTCAAGTCTTTCTCTCCCCCTTCTCCCTTTCCCTTTTCCTTTCTTTCTTTTTTTTCCCTAGTTTATTTACTGACCTAGTTATTAGGAAGGTAAATTCTGGATTATAAAAAGATATAGAACAACCAAGATTAATTCAGATTAAAGTGGATTTAGAAATTAGCTACTATTTAGGGGTTATATGTGTTGATCTTAAAAACCTCCCTCCCTCCAATTACTTTGCCTCCCTCCCACTGACCATTAATGGGCTGGCTCCAGTGGATATATATTTCTTGAAATATATTTTTATTGACTTCAGAGAGGAAGGGAGAAGGAGAGAGAGAAAGAGAGAGAGAGAGAAACATCAATGATGAGAGAGAATCATTGATCGGCTGCCTCTTGCACACCCCACACTGGGGATCAAGCCTACAACCTGGGCATGTGCCCTGACCAGGAATTGAACTGTGACCTCCTGGTTCCTAGGTCGATGCTCAAACACTGAGCCACACTGGCCAGACAACTCCAGTGGATATTGGAGATAGAAAACAAACCTGACCTTGGCCCCTGCCCCTCCCCAGCATTCACAGTGGCCTGGGTGGTGAGAGATGCTGAAGCTATTTCCCAAGACTGTGTTAGGAGGAGCGAGGTCCCCGCCACTGCGGTTGGGGAAGGGGCCATTGAAACACCTGAGTGGGTGCTGAGCTGGTTGGCCACACGCTCCCTCCGTGACATTACATGTTTCCCACAGACGCTGCAGGAGATCTTTCAGGCGGAGAGCACCATCACGCTGCTGGAGAGGTCCATCATGGCCAAGGAGTGCCCCCTGAAGGTGGCACAGACGCGGCTGGAGTGCAGGACCCGGCGCCCCAACGTGGAGCTGTGCAGGGACATCCCACAGTTCAAGTGAGCAGGGGAGGCTGGAAGGGGTGGGGGAGCTCCCAGGAAACCTGGGTCTGAGAAGGGTCCTCCACCAATCAGGACATCTAGTCTCACAAATCAACAGGGCCCTGGGTGGGGGGTGGTGTCTGAAATTCTGGGGCTCCCCTTGAAAACCGCCCACCCTGGGGAAGGCCAAACCCTCTGCGCTGCACTGAAGCTTCCCAACTGCCTAAGCCAGGGAGCCGGGTGGGGAATGTCTGGCCCGAGGGCCGTTTAAAGCCTGCGAAACCATGTGGCCTGGCCCTGCCAAGGCATCAGGGGGGAGTTCATTAAATGTTTGACCAAATATAACAGGCTAGTTTTTAAGTTGATAATCTTGTATGGCCCACGAAGGATGTTATAAATATTCAAATGGCCCTTAGCAGAAAAAAGGTCTCTCCTCCTCTCCTCCCCCCGCCCCCAGGCCTAAACCAAGGATGGGAAAAACCAAGCCTGGCTTCATATCCCACTGTGCTCTGGGAAGCCCCCACTTCCCTGAAAGCTAAGGAGAGGTACCCTCCCAGCAGAGATGTGGCCTTTGGCCCGTGGTTTCTCCGCCCAGGCTCCCATACAAGAGGCCCCAGCTCACACCTCCCTCCTTCTCCCTTGCTATCTGTGTACCATTCTCACCTGTGAACCATTGAACAGCTTCCTGCTCAGGGATGGAAGGGCTGCTTCTGTTGAGAAAGGGCCTCCTCACAGCAGGGGGTGAAAAGCGCTTCTGGGGCTGAAAACCCAGAGGCAGGGTTTGTGAGCTGGAGGAGGAGCTTGGGAGGTGATGCTGGCCAGGCGAGGGAGGACCATCACACAGGCTTGTTTTCCCATGACGTGCTGTGGAGCTGGCGCAGGCCAGCTGGCTGCCCCGTTCCCCCATGCCGCGGCACTGTCTCAGTCTCTGTTGCTGTGTAACAAATTTCCCCACAATTCGAGGCTTGTCCTCCTCCGGGGCTGGAGGTGGAGAAGAGAGCTGAAAGAGAGAGAGGGAGGGAACTACTGAGAGAAGACGCTGGAGGTCCCATGTGGTGATGCTTGCACGGCCCCAGCCACTGCCTGAGACACTCGGGAAACAGAAGCTGGGCGTGTGTGTTGTGGGGGTGGGCGGCTTTGAACGTGACGGCCTGGCCAGCTGCTCCTCAGCCTGCTGCTGGCCTGGAAAGTTCCCACCCCTGGAAGTGGGTGCAGTGTGGCCTGGGTCCCACCCTGCTGGGCGGCAAGGGGCCCGGGTCCCAGGGGAGGGCTGGGGGAGTCTCTCCTGAACCTTCCTCCAAACGGTTCAAGCCTCTTAGTCCCTCAGGTTGGGCTCCTGCCCGTCCTGGGGCTCTGATAACCCACGTATCCACCCAGGGGCTTACACAGAGCAGGCCTTTAGGGAGTGACCAGATGTCCCGGAGGACCTACTGCTCCTGGGCAACCTCCCTGCACCTCACCCACCAGCTGGGCCACAGAGAGGCATAGAGAGGGAGCATGAATGGGAGCCCCGGGCAGTGTGTGTGTGTGTGTGTGTGTGTGTGTGTGTCTGTGTGTGTCTGTGTGTATCTCTATTTATGTGTGTAGTATGTATATGTATGTGTGTGCATGCGCTGTGCATGTGTGCGTGTGTATGTGGTGTGTGTATGAATGTGTGTGCACAGTGTGTTGGGAGCTGAGCAGATGATGGGACTCGAGCTGTCTGCCTTCTCCAGCAACTGAAGTGCCCAATCTGTGCATTGTCTTCCTTACCCACATTCCCTCTCGCCACTGCTGGGCCTTCTTCCTCGTTTTCCTACAGGTGGCCCCTCCAGTCCTCAGCCTCTCTAATCACCCAGGCCCCTTCGGAGCGCAGTTCCCAGAATGAATGCCCATTTAAATTTAACCCTTTGCGGTCGTATGTCTGCTCTCAGCCACCACAGCAAGGAACCATACGAATCTTAACTCTATTCATTCATGTATCAGTTCATAATTTCTCTGAAAGCTCTTAAGTGTATAAGCGACCTTGTCACGAACCAAAACATTGCCCCGACAAATCGGAGATATCGAAACTCAATATAAACAAACGCGGTCGTTCCACACTCGCCATGCAAAACACCGTGGCGAGTCAGTCGCCTTTTGAGAGTGAAGAAATCGACAAGCTTCGGAGATACTTCGCAGAATTTCAAATAAAGCTTTACAAATTACGTTTAACTGTAATTAGGCATTCTCGCTTGTTAAGATATTTCAAAATAATACTCCAAAATGGCAAAAAGAAAGTTACCGAAAGAAGTGTACTGCGAATCTGAAAGTAACGATGAAGAGTTTTATTTTGGCACCTTGAATACTGACTCTGACGTAGAAAGTGATAACGTTTGTAGTGATTCTACTAGTAGTGACGTAGTTCCAAAAAAGAATTAATAAATCTTGTTTATCCTTCATAATCTTGCATGTTATGTATCACTGCTCTTTCAATGGAAATTAATTCTGACCAGTACGACACCCATGTCCAAATTTAATACGACCACAAAGGGTTAAATGTAAATGAATTAAAATGAAGTAAAACTTAAAATCCAGTTCCTCATTCAAGCGAAGCACATTTCAAGTGGTCAGTGGTCAGTGGCTTCAGGCTGCTGTATCGGGTAGCACAGAACAGGACATTTCCGTCTCCTGCCACCTCTTTAATTCCGGTCACAGAGCAGCTCTCGCCCTGGTACCTGCTCAAGGCCTCCCAGCGAGTCCTCCAGGCCACAGCACAGCTGCATTGCCCTTCCCCCTGCAGGTGGGCCTTTCGCAGTCACTCCCTATGCACTTCCCTCCCGCCCTTGGTCACCACTAATTTCCCTTCTGTCTCTATGGATTTGCCTATTCTGGACATTTCATATAAGTGGAGTCATACAACATATAAGCTTTTCTGACGTTTCTTTCACTGAGCACAATGTCTTCAAGGTCCCTCCGTGTCATCACATGTATCCTGCTTCATTCCTTTTTTAAAAAATACATTTTATTGATTTTTTACAGAGAGGAAGGGAGAGGGATAGAGAGTTAGAAACATCGATGAGAGAGAAACATCAATCAGCTGCCTCCTGCACAGGGGATGTGCCCGCAACCAAGGTACATGCCCTTGACCGGAATCGAACCTGGGACTCTTCAGTCCACAGGCCGAAGCTTTAGCCACTGAGCCAAACTGGTCAGGGCAGCTTCATTCCTTTTTTTATGGCTGAATAAGATTGTATGGACAGACCACTTTGGTTTATCCACTCAGCTGTTGATGGATATCTGGGCTGTTTCCACCTTTTGACTCCCGTGATTGGTGCTGCTATGAGCATTCATGTACAAGTATTTGTTTGAGCGTCTGTTTTCAGTTCTCATGGGGAGATACTCAGGAGCAGAATTGCTGGGTCGTGATAAGTCTACATTTAACTTCCTGAGCAGCAGCCAGATTGCTTTCCTAAACATCCTGACGGTTTCTCCCTCTCCGCTTATCACCCTGGGAGCTCTGTCCTGCCTTTACTTCCCTGCCTCTTCCACCCCTGTCTTCCCTGAGCCTCCCCAGTCTGGCTTTCCACAGTCTCCCAGGACCTGGCACAGTTCCTGGCACATAGTAGGTGCACCCGTGTTGAACAACTGAGTTGAACGGTGCCTTCTCTGCTCTCGCCTCAGGCTCGTGAACGAGGTGTTCACCATCGACGACACGCTGCAGACCCTCAAGCTGAGGCTGCGGGAGACGCAGGACACGCTGCAGCTGCTGGTACTGACCAAGTGCCGGCTGGAGCACGAGCTGGCCATCAAGGCCAACACCCTCTGCATCGACAAGGAGAAGTGCATGTGCATGCGCAGGACCTTCCCCAGCACCCCGCGCCTGGTGGGCTACACGTGAACTGGCGCCGCCCGCAGTGCCTGCTCCGTGTCGGTTCCTTATGCAACATACACTTCGAAAAGGCAGACAAATGAAATAAAGGAAAGTGTTGTTTTCTCCCTTTCCTCCTATCATAGAAAAATATATATATATTCCCCAAATAAATGTGCCCAAACCAAGGATCCTGGCGCTCCTTCCTTGCTGTAGAACAGGCCTCGGGGCCAATCCAGAGAGGAGACGGGTTGTGACCCTCAGACAGAGCCGTGTGAGGCTGTCAGCCTCCCCAGGAACAGAGGAGGCCATGTTTTATAAAACTGGATTGTCCAATTAGGAGCACCGTGTAGACAGGCTGGTGTGCCCAGAGATTGGACAGGAGCGGAGAGTCTGCAGTCAAAGCCGTGGGCCTTGAACAAGCTTCCAACCTGAGCATCCTGGTCCATCCAGTGAGGTCAGTCCCTAGAGAAGGTGACTCAGCTGGGTGAGGCGGTGCCAAGAAGTGGGATTTGGGTCAGAAGTCCTAGGGCTGAAACTCAGCTTTGCCAGGTGGGGTGTTTTGGAGATTGAGATGGGAGATAGAGGAGACAGGTAAGGGTTCAAAGAAAGCTCTCTGAAGAAGTGACATCACTTGAAAAGGTTAAATGTAGAATTACCATATGACCCAGAAATTCTACTCCTGGGTATATAAGCAACAGCGTTGAAAACAAACAAAAATGAGCACATGAATGTTCATAGCAGCCCTAGTCATAATAGTCAAAAGGTGGAATCAACCCAAATGTTCATGAATGGGTAAGTGGGAAAACAAGATGTGGTCTAGCCACACAATGGAATACTATTCAGCCTTAATAAAGGAATGAATGACAGAAATATACACTTGAAACCCATGTAATCTTATTAACCAATGTCACCCCCTCCCCCCAAAAAAATAAGAAAAAGAAAACCACACACACACACACACACACACACACGAAGAAAAAAAAGAATGAAGCGTTGATCCATGTACAACACAGATGAGCCTTGAAGACATGGTGTTAAGTGGAAGAAGCAATGGTCACACATTATATGGACCCAGTTACAGTGTAAGAAATGTCCACAATAGGCAAATCCATAGAAACAGCGGATCGATGGTTGCCAGGAGAGCGGCATGGGAAATAACTGCCTAGTGGGTACAGGCTTTGTTTTGGAGTGGTGAAAAGCAGGAGAAGAAAGTTGAAGGGAGATAGAGGTGGTGGCACAACATTGTGAACGTGCTGAATGCCATCGAATTGTTCACTTTAAATTGTTTATTTTATAGTATGTGAAATTCGCCTCAATTAAACAAGAGAAGAAAAGTCCTGTTGCAGCTGAGTCTTGAGTGATGAGGAGGTGGAGGCAGAAGAGGGCGGGATTTCTGGAGCGAGGAGTAGCCTGGATAGAGGCTGGCAGCTGGATGGAGGAGCTTTCGGAGAGGCCCGTGAACCATCTAGAAGGTTCATGAGTCCAGATCATGAGTGACAAATCGTTTTTACTTTTTCCTGAGGTCAGTGTTTGCCAGACTTTGTGATTCACATCAGTGCTTTCCAGTGTTAACGTGCATGTGACAATCACCTGGAGACCTTGCTAACATGCAGATTCTGAGTCGTGTGGTCTGAGGTGGCGCCTGAGACTGAATCGAGCTCCAGATGATGCTGACAGCCCAGGGGCCACACTCTGAGCTGCAAATAACACCTCCTCGATTTTTGCCATAACCGAGAACTGCCTTTACTATTACTCACTCGATCTTTAAGATTGGTGTGCTTTAACAAGTCCATTTATTTTAAAGGCAACTTTATAGTGTGGCTGTGACAGGAAACCTGCCCTGCCCAATGTCGAACAAAACAAAATATTGTTAACGGTGTCTGGTTAGGAAATATTGTCTGTCTAAGGTAACACTGTCTGAAATCTTTGCTTTTATTCAGCCAGCAAGTCTTAAAGGAAAGTTAAAGGCCACTTAGCATTCAGTGGAGCCTCTCCTTGAAGCAAGTTTGCTTGAAAGAGGAGAGAAAAGCCAGTTTTTCTACAAATGAGTAGAGATCCCTAAAGTGGGGATGTGAAATGACCAGATTGGTGTTTTAGAAATAATCCCTTCACGAGGAGGAGAAGGAAGCTGGAAGGAGGTGGGAAGACCAAGCTGTTAGCATTTCAGGCACAAGCTGCAGGGGCCTGGATTAGGACAGGTGCGCAGGAATATCCATGAGGTGGGAGCCAGAATCCTTTTGAGTGTGGTGGTCAGGGGCAAGTGGGAGACCAGATCGGGCAAAGAAGCCAGGCTTGGGCAGTGGTGCTTGGGGTGCTGCACCCCAGAGGAGGGGAGTGAGTGGGCGGCAGAAGCAGAGAGAAGTTGATTAACTTCTCTTTCCCACGTGGAGTTTGAATCACTGCCCTGAGGAATGTGCTGGTGTAAGTGGCTGAAAGGCAAGTGGAAATGGGGTCTTAGAGCTCAGTGCCTGGGGACGTGGGAGAGATCTAAAGCCTCATGAACGGAGGGGCTGATGCAGGGAGATCCTCAAGAGTGAAAGAGAGGTTCCCAGTGGAATGTGATGCTGGGTTGGGCGGGTCCAAGGAGAGAACAGCGAGAGCACAGTGAGAGGCAAACAGCCCAGAAGAAGCAATGGCAAGGGAATTGGAGGAAGAGTTGCAAAAATGGGGATGTTCAGATGAAGAATAATGAAAGCCTTTTGGGCCCTAGCCGGTTTGGCTCAGTGTGGACTGAAGAGTCCTGGGTTCGATTCCAGTCAAGGACATGTACCTCTGTTGCAGGCTCGATCCCAGGCCCTGTGGGAAGGCAACCAATCAATGCGTGTCTCTCACATCGATGTTTCTCCATCTGTACCTCTCATTTCCACTCTCGCTAAAAATCAATGGAAAAATATCCTCAGGTGAGGAGAAAGAGAGAGGGAGAGAGAGAGAGAGAGAGAGAGAGAGAGAGAGCCTTTTGGAAGCAGGCATTCTAGATAGACTAATGACTCAGATACCCATGGGTGTATACATCTTTGAAAAGCAAATTGGCAATATGCGTCAAGAGCCTTAAAAGTCTCCACATTCTGCCCTAACTGGTTTGGCTCAGTGGATAGAGCATCGGCCTGCAGACTGAAGGGTCCCAGGTTCAATTCCAGTCAAGGGCATGTACCTTGGTTGCGGGCACATCCCTGGTGGGGAGGTGTGCAGGAGGCAGCTGTCGATGTTTCTCTCTCATCGATGTTTCTCTTTATCCCTCTCCCTTCCTCTCTCTAAAAAATCAATAAAATATATTTTAAAAAAGTCTCCACATTCTTCAGCTTATGAATGTCTTAAGACTGGTCATTAGAAAACTGTCCCAAATGCAGCCCCAGATGCACGCGTTGCAGATTTATCACAGGCAACCTTTGAAAGTTATTCAACAGCTAAGGAAAGTCTAGCACAACCGAGTCACGGAGTTTCAAGTAGCTGCAGAGATGACGCACGCCACATGCTCGATGCTGAAGGAACGGGCCTGTCTGTGAGGCTGAAAGTGCGCAGGAAGAAAGATTGCACTGGAATGTTAACAGTGTCCATGTGAGCAACCGCTGGGCTCTGGTTGTTGATACTGTGAGTTATCTACGGTAAACATGTGTCCCTTTATGAATCAGGAGGAAATGCTTTTTTAAATAGACATTTTATTTGGCATTAGCTTTTGATTGATGGTGAAGTTGCAAAGATGACACAGTTCCCTTCACCCACCCTCCATGTTTGCTGTGGTGCCTATGTCCAAGCTAAGAAATGAACATGAGTGCCTTTCAAACTCCAGGATTTGTTTTTCTGTTCCAAGGTCTGATGCAGGGTACCACGCTGCACTGAGTTATCAGTCTCCTCTGTCGGTGACTGGTTCTCCACTTTTTCTTGTTTTTCATGGCCTTGACAGTTTGGAAGAGTCCTTGTATTGGTAGGTATTTACCAGAGGCCCCTGAATTTGGGTTTGTCTGATGTTTTTCTCATGAGCAGTCTGGGTTTACAGGTGTTTTTTTTTTGGAAGACCATAGATGTGGTGTCCTTGTCACCCCTCATACCAGGGCATTCATAATACCCCCTTGGTGTCCTGGTGATGTGACCTGGATCACCGGGTTAAGGTGTCTGCCAGGTGTCTCCACTGTGAAGGTACTGCCCTTCCTTCCCATTCTCTATCCTTTGGAAATGAGTCGTTAAGCTCAGCCCACACTCAAGGGCAGAGGGGATTAAGCTTCCCCTCTTGGGGGGGGAAGTATTTACATATATTATTTGTCATTCTTCTCTAATAAAAGTATGTCCCTTAACCTTGACTTATTCTGTCATTTATGTGTATCTATATGCACGCATAGACATTTGGTTTACACTTTGGGTTATAATCTACTAGTAAAACTGATTCAGAAAGGGTGGGGCAAAAGTAGGTTTACAGTTGTGAGTGGGTGGAACACAGAGTTTATTCTTGTATTATTATTTATTAATTATTGTATTATTTTCCATACAAACAACGGTAAACCTACTTTTGCCCCACCCTGTATATACTATTTATTCCGTTGTTCAAATTGTTCTGCCGCTGGCCATCGGGAATCTTTCAGGCTGGTTCCTGTGTCCCTTGGACACCGCTCCCCCCCGCCCCCCCCCCCTAACCATCCTTCTGTGTGTGTTGTTGAGCACTTCCTTACTTTCTGGTACTATAAGGTGCTCCAGGCTCATCTGGAATTTTTTTTTCTGCTCCAGCCTAGAGTCAGCCATTTCTCCAAAGGGCCCTGGTTTCTTTTATTGGAGCACAGTATTTAGAAATCAAGGTCTGGGTGCCGGGTGTGCTCATTGTTAAGATTTTTTTTTTCAATTTTTCTTATTGTGGTAAAATCCACATCACATAAACCTTACCATCTTAACCATTTTTAAGTATGCAGTTCAGTGGTATTAAATGCATCCATAACATGTAGCCATCACCACCATCCATCTTCATGACTCTTCATCTTGTGGAACTGAAAGTCTATACCCTTAAACCAATAACTCCCCAAGCTCTCCTCCCTCCAGCCCCTGACAACCACCATCATTTCTGTCTTTAAGAGTTTGGCTACTCTAAGTACCTCACATTCACAGAATCACACAGTGTTTGCCTTTTTGTGACTGGCTTATTTCACTTAGCACAATGTCTTCAAGGTTCATCTATGTTGTAGCATATGTCAGAATCTCTTTCTTTTTAAAGGCGGAATAATATTTCACTATATGGATAGACCACATTTTGCTTATCCATTCATCTGTCGATGGACATTCTGGTTGCTGCCACGTCATTTTAGCTCTTGTGAATAATGCCGCTATGAATGTGGATGTACAAATACCTCGTTGAGACCCTGCTTTCAGTTCTTTGAAGGAATATGCCCAGAAGAGGATTGCTGGATCACATGGTAATTCTATTTTAATTTTTTTGAGGAGCCACCATGCTATTCCCACTAACAAGGGTTCCAATTTCTTCACATCCTGGCCAACACTTGTTATTTTCTGTGTGTGTTTTTTATTTGTTTTGTTTTTGATAGTAGCCATTTTAATGGGTCTGAGGTGGTACCCCGCTGTAGTTTTGAGTTGCATTTCCCTATGATTGGTGATGTTAGGTGTGCTCATTGTTAAAGTTTTTTTTAATAAAAGAAGAAAGGTCACTGGGTTTGGTGCCCAGGAGGCTTTGTATGCGCTGTAAGAAGTGGTTTTGGCTGAGTGATGGGGCAGAAGACGAAGTGGAGAAAGTGGGCATGCCCTGAGATTTCAGTCACCTCTGTACCCTCAGTCCTGGCACACAGTGGGTGTCCCATCAGTACTTTATTAAGCGCATAGTAAATGGCTAAACAAATATATATGATGCATGTATATCTATCTTGGACCAGTGGGTTATGTCTGAGTTTTAGGAGAAAAGGGGTGTGGTTGCCTTCGGATGTGGGAAGGTAAGCCTCTAACCCAGCTGCTGTTTACAAGTTAGGGACCAGTGAGGTGGGGTCCCATCATGGCTCCCAGGAGCTGGCACGCTGACCACAGCCTCCCACAGTGTCTCCCCCTCTGCAGCCAGGCAGGAAATCCGAGAGACAACCTGGCTCCCTGCCAGGCCTTAGAACAAATTGGGAGAACTTGGAGGACCTCCCAGTTGACTTGCTTTCCCTGTTGGTTCAGGAAGGATGCTGTCCAGCTGGCCTCAGGGAACACAGCCCTCCCTAAGCAGGTGTGTGTGTGTGTGTGTGTGTGTGTGTGTGTGTGTGTGTGCACATACATATGTACACACACATGTGCTCATGCGCTCATGCTTCTAGCCTTTTTTACCTCCTTGGCCTAACCCAGCATTTTAGCAGTTTTCAGAAAACCAAATTTGGCTAGAAAGCCAGCAGGCTTTGGAAACGAAATGAGAAACCATAGAAAGGAGATGGAGTTAAAGATGCAGGGACTGACAAGGCTGATGGGCATAGAAGTGAGTCTCAATTTGTAAGAAGCCTTTAAAAATGTATTGCATTCATTGCCAACATTTATTATTAAATTCTGTGTCAAATATTTTTTTGGATTCTCTTAAACATGGGATTATCTGGTTACCCTGCACCCACAATCCCCTGTGTAGCTGATATACTGAGCTTGCAGCATTCATTTTGCTACAGTCCCCACCTCTCCCTATTGCCACACACTCGCATGTTACCTGCTGACCCTTAAGGCAGCTGATTTTGTCCCTCTGCCTTGTTGAGGCTCCCTGTAAATCCCTTGGATTTAGCCTAGAAAACTGAGGGCCAGGGAGTAGAAAAGAGAAGGGACTTCAAGTGGGGTCACAGAACTACATAGGAGGCAGATTTGGAGTAGGCATCAGGCCACTGGGACCCTGTTCCGTTGATTTCCTGTGATACCATGCTTCTGCCTATGTGAATTGCTCAGAATTTATTATGGTGCCAGGCACCAAAAGTGACTCTCTGCAGTCCACTTCCTAACTGGGGTGCATTAAAAGAAGGGGCATGGGCCGGGTTGCAGGCTCGATCCCCAGTAGGGAGTGTGCAGGAGGCAGCCAATCAATGATTCTCTCTCATCACTGATGTTTCAATCTCTCTCTCCCGGAAGAGGTGATAGAGGAGCAGGAAGAGAAGGACATGGAGGAAGAGAAAGAGAAGCAGGCAGAGGAGGAGGAGGAGGAGGAGGAGGGTCATGGGGGCTAAGACATAAAGGCTGGAACTGTTAGAGGCCAGGATGCTTATTAATTTGAACACTATTGTATCCTCTATCCCAATTCCATTTCACTAATTCAGCAAAACCCAGTCTAGGAAAAGTACAGGAAAACTGCAGCAGCAATGCTCTAGGAATGCAAAAGTCCTGGTGATATTTCATTTTCTGGTTAACAAAGGTGAAGCCTTTTCTGGTTTTAACCTTTAGAATCACAGGATGTTTCTTAAGGGCATGGATGGATGAATCGATGGAGCTAGTGAGGGCCTCAGGAGGTGATACTCTCAACCCCTCACTTTTCAAAAGAGAAAGCCCCATCCAGAGAGGCACAATGACTTGCTCACAGTCACACAGGAAGTTAGAGGTGGAGCCAGTACTCCGTCCTCTTCGGAACTCCTAGGCCTGCTGCGGTAAACCCTGCTGAAGGGTGTCTCCCGGGTAGGGTTGCTGAGGAGTCAGGGGGAGTCTGTCTTTGCTGAGGATGACCTTGAAGACCTGGAAGTTGTATCATCTGGTCTGAGAATGAAGGTGGCTGTGAATTAGGACACACAGGAGGACTGTTTTTGGAAGCTGCCTTACTCAATATGAAGTTGTTTTCATTCATTCATTCATTCATTCATTCATTCACATCTTCATTCGAGATAATCACCAAGCACCTGCACATGCTGACACCTGTGCTGTGCACTGACTGCAGCCCCAGCAGGGAATGCACGAGGTCAAGTTCTGCCTTCATGGAACTCCCAGCCAAGGTTGTCTGTGAGACATTCCAGGGGAAAACAATTCTGTTTCACTGTGGAGTCAAATGAGATTTTTTAAAATGGGTTTCAAATGTATGTACTCATCTCTTGACAAAGGGAACTTGCAGGGCCTTCTTTGACTCGTCACCTGGGTTAAAAGAGGCACCTGGGTCTGCAATTCCCTGAAGCTGACCGTAGCCTGTTCCAGGGGGACCCATCTCCCTTTTGTTCTTCCTAATCAGCATCTCTGGGGCCTGCTGGCACTCAGGCCTCAGCCCCAGGTCTGCTCATTGAACCCACACCACGTCCCTCAGCACCAAAATCCCCAGAGACTTCCCACTGCAGTCTTCCAGCCTTGGTGAAGAGTTAGCGACATATTGCAAACCACACATACTTAAAAGGAGAACAGTATGTCCACCCAAGAAACCATAGCCACAGTCAAGATAGTGAATGAATCCATCACCCCCCCCAAAGTGTCTTCGCTCCCCTTTTGTCATTCCTCCCCCCAGGCTATCACTGATTTGCTTTATGTCGCTATAGGCTTCTTTGTGGTTTCTAGAATTTTATATACACGGAATCATCCACCGTCTTCTGTTTTTGTTGCACTTTTTGCAGTCGGCATAATTGTTCTGAGATTCGTCCACGTTGTTGCATGGGACAATAGTTGAGGTGTTTCTTTTTATTGTTAATTTGTCCACTGTCTTTTCCATTGTGATTTGAATAAAACTCGGGCCTCTGACTGCGTTCCATAAGCCTCCGTGATCTGCTCCCTGCCACCCTTCACAACCTCAGCTCCTACTCATCTCCCTGCTCACTAGGTGCCAGCTATACTCGCTTTTCTTCCACTCCTCAACAATCCTAGCTTATGTCCAGGGCCTCTGCACTTGCTGTCCCCACTTTCTAGAATACTCTTCATGTATGTGGCTCTACCATGTCATTCAGATCTCCGCTCAAGTATCACCTCCTCAGTAAAGCCTGACCTGCCCACGCTACCTCACCTCCCACCTCCATGACTCTCTCACTATCTTGTCTTACATACTTCACAGAACCCGGAATCCACAGAGGCAGGAGAAATGAATGAATGAATGAAACCATAAACAACCCACAGCAATTCAGTTCTGTCATGATGCTTAGGTGTAGACTAAAAACGCTGGTACAAATTCAATACTACAAAGAGAGAGTTATCCATCAACTACAGAGCTTGAAGAAACCTCTGGACATCTAATAAGATGGTCAGCCTTGAGCCAAGTGGTGCATTTTATTTATTTTTAAAATATATTTTATTGATTTTTTTACAGAGAGGAAGGGAAAGAGATAGAGAGTTAGAAACATCGATAAGAGAGAAACGTCAATTCAGCTGCCTCCTGCACATCCCTACTGGGTATGTGCCTGCAACCAAGGTACATGCCCTTGACCGGAATCGAACCTGGGACCCTTGAGTTCTCAGGCCGACGCTTTATCCACTAAGCCAAAGCGGTTAGGCACAGCCGTGGGCAAACTACGGCCCGCGGGCCGGATCCGGCCCGTTTGAAATGAATAAAACTAAAAAAAAAAAAAAAGACCGTACCCTTTTATGTAATGATGTTTACTTTGAATTTATATTAGTTCACACAAACACTCCATCCATGCTTTTGTTCCGGCCCTCCGGTCCAGTTTAAGAACCCATTGTGGCCCTCGAGTGAAAAAGTTTGCCCACCCCTGGGTTAGGGCCAAGTGGTGCATTTTAAATTCTACTTTGAGAAGCAGTCACTAAAAACTAGAACCATCCGAGACTTGAACCCAGTTCCAGAGCTCTCTCTACTCCCCCTGGTTGCCGTCTTATATTCAAAAGGCCTGGCCATATTTCATGGAAAAGGTTCCAGAAATGAGCCCCTTGAGCCCCCAGCAGTCCTGTCCCTGCACCCTTGCCCCCACCTCCACCTCTGCACTCTCCCCTCAGTTGTAGGGTTGATGGTGCCCACCGCATGGCCCACACAGGTCTCCATCAGCATGAAAAGACTCACTTCCCATGCTGGGAGCTGGAGCCAACCACTTGGGAACAGGGACCCCAGAATTGAGTCTATTCAGATGCTTCCCAGGCTCTAACAGCAGGTGTGGGGCAACGGTCTCCTCTCTCCTAGGATCTCTTCTGCGGCTGTCTCACCCAATCCCCTCCTTTAATCCCATGCATCCTCTACTGACCCCCAGATCTCTGTCTCCTAACCTCAGACTCCTGTATCCCCTGCCTAACAACATCCCCAGGTTCACCTGCCCAGAATCAGTGTTGCCACCTGTCCTTCCCTAAGGAAACACCCCCACCAACTCGTTCCAACCTTGCAGTCATCTCTGATCTCTCTCCTCTCACCCCCCACATCGAATCCATCAGCAAGTCCTGGTGGCTCTACCTGCATAATCTCTTCTGAACTTGACTGCTGCTCACCTTCTCCATTACCACCCGAGGCAAGTCCCATCATCTCTTACCTGGGCGACAGGTACGGTTGGGAATGAAGATGACTGTAGCCCCGAGGGCGTTTACAGGTGCCACAAAGAGAGAAAGGACCCAAACACTGGACACAACTAACATTCAGTGAGGCAGATGGAGGTTGGCGATCTTTCAGAAAAGAAGATCAGCTCTGAGGTCACACAGACCTGAATTGGGAAGTTTCTGCACTTCGGTGAGCCTCAGTCCCTGATCTGTACCATGGTCTCCCTTCATGAGGGTCCCTAGGGAAGCTCAGCATTGTCAGGAGAGGGTCCTTGAGCCCATGTGAGCAACAAGACACAAGTAGAAAAATGCAGAATACAACCCAAACAATATTTAAACTATTATTTAAATGTTTATATGCCTGGCGGGTGTGGCTCAGTGGTTGAGCATCGACCCATGAACCAAGAGGTCCCCAGTTGGATTCCTGGGTCTAGGCATATGACCAGGTTTTGGGCTTGATCCCCAGTAGGGGGTGTGCAGGAGGCAGCCAATCCATGTTTCTCTCTCATTGATGTTTCTCTCTCTCCCACTCCCTCTCTCTCTAAAATCTATAAAAACATATTTTTTAAAAATGTTTATAGATATGTTCAACCAATGCATTACTGAATTGATACTGGCCTTCTTACAGATTTTTCTTGACAAATTCTGAAAACAGGACTCTTTCGCGTGGGGAAGAGGGCCTCTTAATCGGTGTTTTAAGAGGGTGATGATATAAGATCATGGTTAAAAGCAGAGCTTTCAAATTCGACCTGGGTTCTACATTTCTACTCCTACCAGCTGTGCTGCTCTCAGGAGAGCCACCGACCCATTCTGGGCCTCAGTTTTCTCACCCACTTTTATAGGGCGATTGTTAAGACTAGCATGACCCTTCGCATAAAAGGTATCCAGCAGTATTTTTTAAAATAACACCTCACATTTATTGAATAGTTGCTGTGTGCCAGGCAGTTTTCAAAAAGCACCATCTCCTTTAATGATCACTCAGCCCTGGTCCATGGGTTCTATTTATCATGCCACTTATTGAAGCAGCAGTGGAGGCCCAGAGAGGTTAAATAACTTGCCTGTCCTCACACAGTCAATACATGGCTGAGGCAGGACTGAAGCCCAGCTGTGTGACCTCGGGGCCTGAACGCTGGCCACAGTCTCCCAAATAAAGGACAAGCTATTGTTTAAGGTGCATCTAGAGTCCGAAGGGGAGTCTGGCCAGGCCACTGGCCAAGGCCAGCCCCGCGGGGTGGTCTAGAGAAACAGAGGAGCCCACATCCTGACTCTCAAGCAGCTGACCTGGGGAACAGGCTCTCCCTTCTCGGCTCACAAACAGCTTTAATAATCATGATAACCGGACTTAACACCTTGAGCGCTGTGAGGCGCCAAGTGCTTCAGCCTCTATCTGGGATCCTTTGGAGTAGCTGCTGCGCCCGTCCCCACTTGACAGATGAGGAAACGACGGCACAGACAGGCTAGGCCACTTGCCCACAGCGGCGCAGCTATGATGAGGTGGCACTGGCCCCCAGGTGGCTCCCCACTGGTGCTGCCACCCCCCCACACCCACACACACCAGCCAGCGTCAGACCGCAAGGCGCTTGGAGGGAGGCGGCTGCATTTTTTGCCTTGCCCAGAAATGTCAGTGCGTCACCATCACACAAAGTCCCGGCTGTTTGCTCCGATGGTTCCTGGGGTGCTCTTGACAAGTGTCCCCTCACGCAGGCTGAGGGGGAGGGGCAGGAATGGGAAGCAGGTTCAAAGCACACAATTAAAATTCCTAAAGAACTATGTGGAGTCCTTCTCTTCCTCCCCTAAAAACACACAGAACATTCTTGGTCTGTATATCAGGCTGGGGGCTGGGCTTCAAGCCTCTCGCTGCACCTTCTTTGGTCCCATGTGACCGCAGAAGGGCTCCCAGCTGGAATTCTCTGTGTCCCTGAAGCAGCCGGTCCTTCCCTCCTCCCCACCCAACTATGCTGCTTGGGATTCCTGGCGCTCCTCTGGGGGCAGGCACGGGTGTGGGCACCCATGGGCAGCGGAGCCCAGGGTACCCTGAGTGGGGGCCTGCCAGGGGCTGCTGTCCTGGCCCCTCCCCTGCTACATGCCTGTGGGTTTGGGCCCAGCAGTGTGTGTGTGTGTGTGTGTGTGTGCTGGGAGGAGGGATCCACAGCTGCCCACAAGGCAGCCCCAGGCGGTTGGTGGTCTCAGAAGATCAGGGAGACCCATGAGCTGAGGGTGTGAGTCAGAGAACTGGCTTTGCCAAGGGATGTGTGGCCTCCTGTCTTGATAAGGGGTCCTCCTGATGGGAAGCTGAGAAGCAGGCGCGTGGACCCTCTCTTCCTAGCAGGGAAGGACTATAAGGAGCTGCTCCTTCTCAGGTTCCCCCTCACTTTTCAGGGTCTGGGGCAGTAAGGGATGGGTCGTAACTGCTTAACAGGCGCGAGGAAAAGGTTTGGGGACTGAGTAAAGGTGATGGTTACACAACATGATGAACGTACTAAACACCACTGACTTGTACCGATTCAATGATTAATTTGAAAATTTCACATGTGAATTCACTTCACTTTTTTAAAAAAGGAGAAAGAGAATCAGCTGTGGCTGGTGCCGCCCAACCCATTCCCTCCTTCCTCCAGCCTGTTCTCTTACCCAAGTAAACATCGGTGTGGCTCCGACACATTGCCACTAGATACTAGAGAACATACTGACCACAACATTAGAAAATATCTTGAAAATTTATGTAATATATTGAAACACACACACAGGTGTAAGGAGGCCCTTGGGCTTAGCGACCTGTGAGTACAGGCCACACAATCGCAGGGGTCACACAGCAGGAGCCTGGGGGCCTCATTCCATTTGCTTCTCACGTGCCTTATCTAGTCCCAGTTCTGCTTCCAGTCACCTGCTGAGGTGCTCTGGGGCTTCTGTCTCCTGTCACCTTCCCCTTCAGGTGAGGGGGATGACTTTCGCCTTCTTTATGGGTCAGCATGAGGGTTAAAAGCACCCACTGCGAGGGGTCCGAAGCTCCTTGTGCTCCCAGGAGTTTGGCCAGTTATTTGGGATAATGTCCATGAAGGACAGACTGCAGAGACTGGCGACAGCAGCCGTGTGATTGCTACACTGGGCCTGCTTGCCCAGTATCTGTTATCGACCCCCACCACGAAGTACAGAGCTCCAGCAGGGGGTGAGGGTGCGGGGTTTGACCCTTCAGAGGCCTTGGCAACTCAGGACTCGCTGATCCACACAGAATTAGCAAAAAGGCAGAGTGAACTTGGTGATGGAGGTCCTCACTGCTGCCCCCCCCCCCCCCCCGCCCCCAACAAGAGGAGGGGAGAGAGTCTGAGGTCCGCAGGAGGGAACTGAAGGGAGCGAACCACCTTGAAACAGAAGGATGCAGAAAACGCTGGTGGGATATGGCCCTCTCCCCCACCCCCTCCTCATCCTCGTTCCTCATAAACCCAGTGGACTTGGCTTTTCCAGAAATGGTTCCAGGAGTAGTTTTCTTCAGTTCACATCCCTGGACTCCAGGAACTGGGCGGGAGCTTTACATTTATTCAAAAAAGAGCTAAAATGTTGGGGGTGGGAGGGTAGGGAGGTGGGGGAGGCTGAAGGCACCCCTGGGTTATGGGAGTGGTGGTCCTGGCTACTGTGAAGGTGGGGAGATCACAGATCAAGAATGATGCGGTGGCCCCGCCCCTCTTGACCCGCCCCCACGGTTGTATGCAAATGAGGTGCCATCTGTAGCTCCACCCCCACGAGCCACACCCTGCCCCGCTCCCTACGCGCCTGAGTGCTGTGGGGCACCTGGCTAGCTCAGTGCTAACCCACCTTCCCCCACTGGCTCATCCTACCCACCAGCCTCTGTGGGACTGCGGAGGGGCTGAGGACCCACCTGCTCTCCATCTGTCAGCCAGACTGCTGTGCAGCCGGCTGGTGGTGGTGGGAGCGCGGGCTCAGTCAGTAGAGAGATGAGGAGAGCCCCCCAAGGGGCTGAATGTCTGCTTCTCTGCATTCCCCTTGCCCTGTCTGTTAGCATCTTGGCAGGTGACTCAAGAGGGCAGAGGAGGTGGGTGGAATGTGTGT
>NW_005363642.1:1581792-1593036 GCF_000412655.1 Myotis brandtii
AGAGGAACTGTTTACACCTGTGCGGAACCGAGGACCCAGCGAGAGTGCAAGGCAGCAACAACAGGAATAATAACAATAGTAATTAAGAAAGTCGCTTTTGGCATTCCGATAATGCTAGCCCCATTCTGAGATTGCACAAGTTAGCTCATGCAACCTACCAGCTCTGTGGGCAGAGAGAGTACCTTGATTTCCTGCCCTGCGCCCCCTTCCTCTCCCTCCTCTCCCCCTCAACTCCCGCCAAGTGTTGAGCAATGAATTGGCACAGCTCTAGCCCTCCTTCCGCCCCGCTGTGTCCTGGATTTCAAACAGCCCCATCTTCCCGCCAATCTTTCCAGAGGAGGCCTCTCTGTCTGATGCAAGAGTGTAGAGGTGAGGGGAGGAGGGAATGGGGCGCGGCCCCACCCCAGCTCTCCTCCCTGCTGGCTTCCCATCCTGCTGCCGGCACCCACAAGGCCGCAGCTTGCACTTCAGGATTTTGAACTTGGCCTGATGCCTCTTGGTTCATTTCTGAGGCGGCAGAGAATGGAAAGAGAGGGTAGGAGGAGCCAGAGGCTTTCCCCATGCCCTGCCCAAGCTGGGATGGACAGTATCTTTGAGATCAAAACCCAGCTGGCCCACACCCAGGCCTGTGGGGTGTCCCTCCCCTTTGATGAGGGAGGGGAGGGATGAAGATGCAAAATAGGGGGGTGGGTGGGCGGTAGCCGGAGTTGGGGGTGGGTTGCCCTGCATCATTGGCCCCAGGGGTTACTATCAGGCCCCGCCCCCCAGGAGACAGATGGGACGTGTTCCAGGGCTGGGTGGGCTGCGCTGACACTAAAGGCTTGTTTGCCTGCTGCCCACTCTCACTAGGAATCGCCTGTGTGGCTGGGCACCGCAGGGCTGCCACTCACGCCAGAGCCTCTGCCAGTTGGCTCCCCCCTTCTCCCTTCCCTGCCTGCATCCCAGTGTCCCCAGGGCAGCTCTGAGAGCGCCCCACAGGGCAAGGGCTTCTGGGTGAGCAGGAGCCCCTGGCTTTGCCAGGCCAAAGAAGCACAGAGCTCTGAAGTCTCTCCAGACTCTGGGAGGCCAACAGGGTGACGCAAGGGTGGGGAGTGCGTGGACAGGCTGGGACTCGCTCCTGCCTGGGGCGCCCTGGAGCAGGCTCCCCTGAAACCAGCAACTCTGAGGCTGCTCTTTGAGGCTCCCAGAAAGTCTTAGCTCTACCCTTCCCCCTTCCAAACCACGCCCCCAGCTCCAGCGGATCCAGAAAGGAAGCCCCCTGGAAATTCTGGATCCAGGATTTCAAAAGGAAGTAGGCAGCAAAGCATTTCTTTGGTGAGGCGTGCATCTGTGCTGGGGTTCCATGGGTCCAGAGAGGTGAGGTGTGTTCACACCCGGGTCAGGGTGTTCTGACCCAGGTGGCCTAGAGCAGGCTGGGCGGGGGAGGGGAGCGTGGGCTGGCATCCTGGATTCTGAGTTTGCCCTTGTGGTCTTAGATCTTAAGCAGAGCTGGCTTTGTGGGCATGTGGCCTGTGCAGTCACAGCGGGACCCCAGCTCAGAAGGGCTTTGCATTTGATTTAATGGTCGGCCAGCACCATCTTGAAATTCTTAATGTTGAACAAGGGGCCCTTGATAATTATGTAGATTATGTAGCTGATCCTGGCCTTAAAACTCAAGGGAAAAGTGGTGGCTCTCAAGTTTCTATCTGGGGGAAGCTTCAAAGTAAAAAGCTGGTTGGAAGTGAGAGCTGCACAACTTGTCCTGAAGCTACACTTGAATAATAATAATAATAAACAATAGTTAATAATAACAAAACAGCATACTCTTAGGGTATTTACTATGTGCTGGTCACTATTCTTTATGTGAATTAGTTCACTTAAATCCTCACAATCTCTCTGTATGTTCAGAACTATTATATCCCCATTTTTACAGACGAGAACACTGAGGCTCAATGCGGTTATACAAGTGACCAGATTGTTCCTGGGCAGTTTGGCCCCACAGCCCTTCAAGACCTTTTGCTAGAGCTCCCCTTCATTAACATTTAAAACAGGTTTCTTGTAGGCAACATAGTTAGGTCTTGCTTGGTTTTTGTTGTTGTTGTTTATCCACTCTTGATAGTCTCTGTTTTCTAATTGATGGATTAACACCATTCACATTCAATATAATTATATAATTGAATTAATATCTACCCTGTTTGTAACTGTTTTGTAGTCAATACACTTGTTCTTCCTTTTTAAGGATCGTCCCCTCTCTTTCTGCCTTCTCTGTTTTTAATCGTTGTATATGATTCTATTTTTTATTCTCTCTTAGCCTATCAGTGATACTTCTAAACATTTTTTAGTGGTTGACCAATAGGTTTTGAAATGTACACTTACAGCCAATCAAAATCCACTTTCAAATGGCTTCACACTCACTTCCAATATGGCTGCAATTCACTTCTCTTGAACACCTTATTGCTGTCCTCTGTCATTATTGCGTTATTCATTTCCTGAATCCTCACAAAGACCTTACGAGGTGGGGCTGTCCTCACCTCATTTTACAGGGGCGTCTATAAAGGCACAGCTGTTTAACAAGCTGCCTAGGTCGCAGCCAGCAAGCGGCAGAGCTGAGCTTTGAACCCACACAGCCTCACCACATGGCAGGCAGCCTGCTTCTGTTTAGTTGATCTATTCCCTGTCATCCAATGGAGCAAAGTTTCAAAAAAAAAAAGACTTTTATTCTTATTTTATAGGGTGTTTTCATTTACTGTTGTTCTGGTCAATGTATTATTATGGGGGGCTTTGGGAGGGCCAATGGAGATGGGAGTCGGCAAAAGAATTTGGGTTCTAGTTTCATCTGTGGACTCCTCCTCAAATCACACCCTGGTCCCCCCACAGACTTAGAGTGAGAGGGAGCAGCTGGCAGTGCCTGCCCTGTGGCCTGAAGAACTCAGGGCTGAGCATCCTCTGTCATAAAACAGGCGTCTGCTCCCAAGGTCAACACCTGGCCTCTGTTGCAAAACCTCTCTGCAGAAGATCCTGAGCTCTGGCATCTCAGGCTGTTCCCTGGTGGCCCCGGGGTAGCCCCTTGGTCCTTGGAGGGAGGACAGGAGAGGCATTCTGGGGACTTTCCCTGCAGGAGCCCGACTTCCTGAGCCAGCGCGGCAGCACCATTCTCTAGGGTGGACAGGAAGGAGCCACTTTCTGTTTGTAAACAGTGACCACGCCCTGCTGGCATCCTTCCTGCCTCCCGCCCTCCCTGAGCTCTGCCCTGCTGGCAGGGAGAGGAAACCTGGCCAAGGGTCCTGGGGCAGGAGTGGGCATGACAGTTCTCCCCACGCTTGCTGGGCCGATTTTCCAGGCCAGAGGGGATCCTCGGAAAGGGCATCTGGAGTCAGATCTGAATTCCTGGGGTAGACACAACCCTGGCGGATCTTTGAGGGGAAAGCCAGGCTAAAACAGAGGAAACCTGAGGACCCCCCACCCCCAAAATGCCTGTGCAGCTGGGGCTGTGGGGCACCCAGTGACAGGCCAGGAGGTACGCACTAGGGTAGGCATCTTTTTGTCTGACCAGCATCTGTTCTTCCTTCTGTCTCCAGCATCTCGACTTCCCTTTGAGGAACCACCCTTCCCCCTTTTCCTTTTTCAGGTGACCTCTCCCCTCTGGTAGATCAAGCCTGGCCAGTCCCCGTGGCCATGTTGGTTCCCGCTGTCCACTAAGTCAGCGCTGGGGCTTTTGCTGGGACCGCTGACGAGAAGACCTCCATCTGCTGAGCTTGTTGAGCTGGTCAGATGTAAGCTGAGAGCTGCTGGGGGCCGACTTGCCTACCAACAGAAGGAAAACTGAGCCTAAAGACGATTTTTGAAATTGCATTTCAAATTAGCGGGGAAAGAATGAATTATTTATTAAGTGGGACAATCGGCTACACAAGTAGGGGAAAATTAAGTCAGAGCCCCTCCTCCTATCGCAAACAGAAATAGATTCCAGTTGGATGAAAGAAAAAGAAGATTTAAAAAGTGAATGTGGTGGAAGGAAATGCAGGATAATACTTTTTCATAAGTTTGGGAGTGGGCAAAATAAAATCTTCCTTGTCATGACACAAAATCCAGAAGCCACAAAGGAATCTATTCACAGATTGGCCACACGCAACAGAAACGTGGATAGCCAAAGACACCGCAGGAAAAGTTGAAAGGCCGATTATTGCAACTGACAGATGTAAATACCCCTAATTACAAAGAGGTCGGACAATCAATAGGACAAAAGGGAAACCACTTAAACCCTAATTGGGCAAAGGACATGAACAAGCAAATGAGGGAAGAGTCAGCCGGACCATTGTGCACTCCCAGGAGCGCCCATCAAAAGCAGCGCTTGAGGGGAGGATTAGAAATGAGGTCATGTATGAACTGTTGAAGGAATGGAGAATATTTAGCCCAGAAGGAAATAGATCAGAGCAGCAACTGTCCAGTAAAATACAATGCCAGCCACACGTGCAACTTCAACGTTTGTAATAGCCGCTTAGAGAAAAAGCAAAAAGAAACCTGTGAGATGAATTTTAATGGCATCTTTTATCTAGCTAAAATAGTGTCGTTTCAACATGTAATCAACCTGAAAATTATTTCTTGGTTTGGGTCCAAGCTCTTGGAAATCTGGTGTGGAGCTTAGATGGAAGGCGCATCTCAGTTTAGCCCAGCCACGTCTCAGGGGCTGGAGAGTCAGACAATTGTTCGTGGCTATTTTGAGCAGCCTGACTGTGAAAGGCTAAGAGAATGGATTCCAAGCTGGGGCCAGGTCCAGGCTTTCCCGTTTCTCAATCGCTAAAGGGCTTTCCCATTTGTTAGCTGTGTGACCTTTTTAATGCTCCATGTCTGCACTTGAAAACTGGCACCAAAGGGCTGTGTAGGTTTTCCGTGGAATCCACACATGCATCCAGCTCACTGGCTGGCACAGAGTTAAGAGCATAACAGTTGTTTATTTGTAGTTATAATAAGTACCAAATAGCCGATCAGCCTGTAAGCCAGCGGTTCTCAACCTTCTGGCCCTTTAAATACAGTTCCTCATGTTGTGACCCAACCATAAAATTATTTTCGTTGCTACTTCATAACTGTTATGTTGCTACTGTTATGAATCGTAATGTAAATACCTGATATGCAGGATGGTCTTAGGTGACCCCCGTGAAAGGGTCGTTCGACCCCCAAAGGGGTCTCGACCCACAGGTTGAGAACCGCTGCCAGCGGACAACAGAGACCAACATGTAAACACGGCAGGACATTAGATTT
This sequence comes from Myotis brandtii, assembly GCF_000412655.1. NCBI lineage: Eukaryota > Metazoa > Chordata > Mammalia > Chiroptera > Vespertilionidae > Myotis > Myotis brandtii. Next base: position 1,587,028 of record NW_005363642.1, read on the forward strand.
CATTCAGCATAAGAAACACAACTCCCCAATTGAGAGCTACTACAGTGGCCGCCAGCCCTGTGTGGCCACGGAGCACCAGAGTAGCTGGTCTGATTGAGAAATGCCGAGATGAGAAGGCAGACTTCCAAGACTTAGCGCAAAAAACACGGAACGTAAAACATCTCCCTAAAATTTTTAATGCTGATGACATGCTGAAATGATCACATTTCAGACGGACCGGGTTAAAGAAAATATGAAAATCAATTTCGCTTGTTTCATTTTAAAGAACATGGATTCATCCGCATTATAGTTCTGTTGGGTGGCACTGACTGAGAACTCGGCAACAGTGGGATAGCATGCTTTGCTGAGTAGTGAGTTCCCCGTCCTGGGATGTTTCAAGCTGAGGATGGATGATCACAAAGCAGGGATGACACATGATGACTGGGTTGGGGACGCGTGGGTTTCTTCAGTTTGGGTTTTCTTGCCATGCAGAGGCCTCTGGCTTTGTGGTAAAGTGTGTGGCTGGAAGGCAGCTGACTGTCTGCCTGGAGGTAGCCTAGAAAGCAGTGCTCACTCCCAGGCAGCAGGACTCAGCGCTTCTAAACAGGATTCCAGCATGATACACTATTGGCCAGCGAGGAGGGGGGACGGGGGGGGGGTGTGACTGGCCAGAGGGCAGACCGGCCCGGCATGCCTTCGGTGTCCTTGTCTCTTAGTGTCTATGGGCAGCTTCTTGAGTTCTCCATTCTCTCCTGCTCCCAGACAGTGTCTAGAGCAGTGGTCAGCAAACTCATTAGTCAACAGAGCCAAATATCAACAGTACAACGATTGAAATTTCTTTTGAGAGCCAAATTTTTTAAACTTAAACTATATAGGTAGGTACATCGTTATTAACTTAATTAGAGTACTCCTAAGGCTTAGGAAGAGCCACACTCAAGGGGCCAAAGAGCCTCATGTGGCTCACGAGCCACAGTTTGCCAACCATGGGAGAGAAAGGCGTGCCCCCCCACATCCCCCCATTGCTCTCTGCTCAGCCCAGACCCTGGGCAAAGCTTCCACAAGGGAAGTTCTTGTCTGCCTGGATGTGCGGAGAATCCCTTAGAGCAAGTAGTTTAGCAGATGTGAAGCCGGAGCAGCTGTTTCTTCCACCCAGACGGCTTCCTCCTCACAGCCTGTGTCTCATTGAGGAAGCAATCCCCCGTAACCGCGTGTGGGCTCGCTGATGCAAGCCAGGCAACCAGCACCCGGCGTGAATTTTGCTTAATAATTGAAACCCACAACGAGCAGGATGCCGTGGCTGAGGCTCCAAGTCTGTGTTCCAGCCTGGTCTTCTCCGTTACCATGAGACCTCAGGCAAGTCTCTCCCTCTCTCTGGGCCTCAGTTTCCTCATTCATCAAACAAGAGAGGGGGATGTCAAATGGTCTTTCCAGTTCTTAAATTCAGGGATCATTTGATTGATCAATGTCAGGTCCTCATAGCTCCTGTCTGTGGCATCCACATATACATATATTTTAGAGAGAGGAAGGGAGAGAGAGAGAGAAAGAGAGAGAGAGAGAGAGAAATACCAATGATGAGAGAGAATCATTGATTGGCTGCCTCCCACACACCCCACATTGGGGACAGAGCCGGGAACCCGGGCATGTGCCCTAACTGGGAATTGAACTGTGACCCTCTAGTTCATGGGTCGATGTTCAACCACTGAGCTGCCGGCCAGACTCCTCTTATTTTTCATTTCTTTGTCCCAACTCGATGACAATGATGATGGTAATAGTAATAAACCGCAGTAGCATTTGTTGGTTTCTGTTTTACTTGCATTAAACTTATTCATTCAATCCTCCCAACCACCTTAGGTGACAGGGGCCAGTATCATGTCCGTTTTACAAAGGCAGAAACCCGGGAACTGTGAGGCCCTTGTGTCAGTCTGCTCAGGCTGCCATAATAATGTGCCACAGACGGGTCACTTAACGGAAATGGATTTCCCACAGGTCTGTAGGCTACAAGTCCAAAAGCAAGGTGCTGGCAGTGTTGGCTCCTTGGCTTGCAGATGGCTGTCTTCTCCCTGTGTCTTCCTTCACATGGTTACCCCCTGCGTGTGACTGTCCTAATCTCTCCTCTCCTTCCTAGAGCCCCAGTCATACTGGATTAGGATCCACCCTAATGATCTCGTTTTCACTTAATTATCTCCTTAAAGACCCCATCTCCAAATACACTCACATTCTGAAGTACTGGGGGTAAGGACTTCAGCATAGGGATCTGGGGGGACATGATTCAGCGGCAGTGTTGGCTCCTTCTGAGGCCTCTCTTTGGCTTGCAGATGGCTGTTTTCTCCCTGTGTCTTCCTTCACATGGTTACCCGCTGCGTGTGACTGTCCTAATCTCTCCTCTCCTTCCTAGAGCCCCAGTCATATTGGATTAGGATCCACCCTAATGATCTCGTTTTCACTTAATTATCTCCTTAAAGACCCCATCTCCAAATACACTCACATTCTGAAGTACTGGGGGTAAGGACTTCAGCATAGGGATCTGGGGGGACATGATTCAGTTCATAACACTCCTCAAAGGCAGGGAGGGACTCCTCCCCTGTGCCCCTCACAGGCCTGGCCCACAGCAGAGGTCCTCATATGATCTTTGTTGAAAATCAAGATTGGGGGCATGGGGAAGGGGGAAAAATAAGGGGATATAAGGGTGAGAAGTATTCCCTCAGGGTTCTCTAGGTCCACCCTAACAGTACCCTGTGTGTGGGGGGTGGGGGGTGAGGGGGGTTCGGCCCCGTGTGTGGCTGACACCCTAGATGAGGGAAATGGCCCAGGGAACAGAAATTGCCTTTTAATCACAGAAGTGTGCTGACCCCATTGGGGAGGGTCAGGAGGAGGCACCGGAAAGAGGATGAGTCCTGGGCAGGTAAGAGGGGAAGGAGGAGCTTTCTGAGCAGAGGGAACAGCAGTGCAAGCTGGGAGAGAGAGTGTGTCCTGTGAAGGGGGCTCCAGCAGCATCAAGGTCAAAGCTGGGGACAAGGAGACAGGAGGGGCAGTCCAGGAAGGACTTGGTGCTGAGGAAGGTGAACCGAACCAGAGCTCCAGGGGTTCCTGAATGACGTCCGGAGGAAAGTGCAGGGATGATTTCCCCACATTCACACAGTGGCGAGTGGGCTCCTGGCCAGGCTGGCTCCTTCCCACGCCCCTCTCTCTAGTTCCTCGGTCCCTGCCACGCCTCCAACTCACTCACAGCCCTTTCTTCCCCTTCCCCTGGGGAGCCAGGGACCCCTCTCATCTGTGGTCCAGCTAGGACCCTGAACCATTCTGCCTCCCAACATTAGTCTCGAACAATCACTTTGCAAACTCAGCTTCTGGGCCCAGTTTGGGAAAGTCGTCCTGGCCACGCTGAGAGCAGGATGCGATCTTCATCTTTACAAGGACTGCATGTGCCTCGCTGAGCTCCCACCCACTGGCTCAGGAGGCAGCGTCTCCGGCTGAGCCTCCGGAGGGAGGGGAGAACGCAGGGACCCAGAGTGGGCTAAATTGGGCACATCCTGTGACACAGAGCACCCTCCCCCCCAAGCTGCTTTGGTTAGTAACAATAATAACAATAATAAAAACAGAGCAAATATTTAGCAGGCCCTTACTCCATGCACACTTTACAAAATTAATTGTTAATCTTCGCGGCTGCCCTATGAGGTAGAAATGATTTTTGTCTATTTTACAGATGAGGAAACTGAGGCACAAAGTGACTAAGTCACCTGCCCAAGTTCATTGGTTCAACTGCTCAAATAAAGAAAGGGAGCTTTTTGCTGAGTCTAGACGAGGAAGGCTACCTATGGCTTGGAAATAGTTACACTGTCCGTTTGGGGCCAAATGCTTTACAAAAATTAGAGGACGCAAGCTGGCTTCTCCAGTTTTTCCACACAAAGCTGAAACAGTTAGAAATGAGACGCCATATTTAAATGGAGAGATGTAGTATAGAAAAGTCTGGCTCCTGCTCCCTGTTGGAAAATTTGAGGTGTTGGCGCCCTGGGCCCACATTCCCAGCAGTTGTCCGGGGTAGATCTGCTGGCAGGGCACATCTCTCCTCCTGGCCGCACTCCCTGGGTCCTGCACTCGTGGTGGCTGCCTGCCCTGGGGGTGGAGGCACTGAGTTTGTCTCCTGCTGGATGATTGTAGCCATAGAAACTAGTGTTAGAAAGTCTTTTAGAAATTGACTGTGACCAGCCAGCATGGCTCAGTGGTTTAGTGTCAACCTATGAACCAGGAGGTCAGGGTTCGATTGCTGGTCAGGGCACCTGCCTGGGTTGTGGGCTCAATCCCCAGTGTGGGGTGTGCAGGAGGCAGCCGATCAATGATTCTCTCTCCTCATCGATGTTTCTATCTCTCTCTCCCTCTCCCTTCCTCTCTGAAATCAATAAAAAAATATATTTTTAAAAAAGCAAACAAAGAAATTGACTTTGACACCTTTCCTTTACATACATGGAAACTGAATCCCAGAAAGGCAACTGCAGATTACACAAAATCTATACATTTTCTTGGCTGAAATGTCATTGTCTCTAAAAATCACTTGGGGGAAGTCGTTAAAGTACAGATTCCCTGGCCCTGGCCCCACATGTTCTGATTCAGTAAGTCTTCCCTGAGGTCCAGAAACTATGTTGGAAGGGGCATGCTCCCTCCTGCCCCCAGGGAGTTCCCTCACTGGTGGTCCTTGGATTATACATAGAGAAACGTCGCTTTAGACCCTGGGCACTCGATACCTGGGCGGCACACTAAAAACAACCTTGGACCAGAATCGGAAGGCCCAGGTGTTATCCTTGATTCTGAATGGCCACGCTAAATCCATATTCAGCTTACTCAGGGTTAGTGCCTTCCAACACCAAGATCATACATGAGGCTTTCCTTCCCAGAGCATCCAGTCAAGGCTCACACAGCTGCATGTTGGGGCCTTGAAGCTTGAAGGACTCGTCAGTCCCCGCCCATCCTCACCCTCTCTACCTGCTCCACCTCCCACCTAGAGCCGAAGGTGCCAGGTCTGGGTGGAACCTGTTTCCCTGCTCGTTGTACAGGTTTGGATGAAACAGACTTTGAGGTGGGATGGGTTTTAGAGGAAGGAACCTGGGTCCTGCCTACTCCAATCCCTTACGACACAGAGGGCTGGTTGATGATCTCGTATAAAGGCTTTCACATAAGTGATCAGACTTACCAGCCTGCTCCACTGGCAGCTGGAGTGTGACTGTGTAGACAAGCATGGAAAGGGAATGGTCCCATTCATACTGCGTTTACAACGAGGAATCACACTGCAAGCTCCCTGAGAGGTGGGGCAGGACTCTCGGACCTGCCGTGCCCCTGAAGATCCCAATCAGCCCTCAACATCAACATTCCCACACATGGTCACCACTGTCACCAGCAGAAAGCCTCTATTGCTGAGGACTGCTCGCCTGGGGGCAGGACTTGGCCACAGCTGGGGAGTTACCATAGGGCCACCTCTCTCTAACCCTTCTCTTGTTCTGGCTGTTCTCTACGCTCAGGCAAATCCCACTACAAACAAGTTACATTTCGTTCTGCTCTTCAGGGCTCCCCTACCCAAGTCACGACTAATCCTAATCCTCACAAAAGCATCCTGAGAGCGGTACCACAAGCCCCATCTCATAGATGAGGAAACGGAGGCTCAAAGCCCAGGGCAGGCCTTGCCGAGGGTTCTCAGTGAGGTGTGTGTGTGTGGTGTGTGTGTGTTTTAAGACTCATGCTCCTCCTCTGATTCCTAGCCTTGGTTAAACCACCCTCTATGTCCCAGCCAGCCCTGCATGAGGTTCCCACATCCATGGTCAAGGCATGGGGCCTGGGGGCCCGTCTTAGACACCACTGCCTTGTCGTCCCAGCCTAATGTCTGCATTTAGTCTCCCAAGTTTCCATTCATGGGGAGCTACCCCAAAACAGCTGGGCACTCCAGGATTGGTCAGTGAGAGAACTGGCACAAGCCCATGTTCGGGGCTGTGCCCATGATGCTGCTTCTCCCTATTTGCCTATTTTATTCACCAAAATAAGGCA
>NW_005363642.1:1593186-1604879 GCF_000412655.1 Myotis brandtii
AGAGGCTGAGTGACTTGTCCAAGGAAACACAGCTAGAAGGGGTGGCGGTTAGATTTAAATCCAGGCTGTCGAGCTATAGAGCTGAGACATATGGACAAGGAGGGTTTGGGAGGCAGGGATGGGAGTGGGGAGAGGTCATGGCAGGTGGAGAGACCTATGATCAAAGGCCCAGAAGGAGGGGTGGCTCCTGGGAGGAGGACCCATTGTTCCTCATAGCCTATTACAGCAGAGGGCAGGGAGAGAGGGCTGGGAGCCCGGGCAGAGGTTCAAGGGCCCATGGAACTTGCTGCATGACACCTACCTGATTACTCAGTTCCAGTGCCCAGTATGCCATGTGCCTGGGTTGGGGTCCCCAACATAGCGGATCGTGAAGGAGGTTGGGGGCTCCATGGGTGGCCTGCTCCCATCGCTCAGCCCTGTGTCCCCTGGCAGACCCCAGCAGGCCTCTGGGAGCTGGAGGTTCTCTGGTCAGGTTGACATTGACAGGAAACAGGGACATTCCAAACCTGCAGGAATTGGAACAATGCAGCCACCGCGGGCTGAGGGCTGGGAGGTGATGGCGGGCAGGGTTCCAGCCAGGCCCAGCTGCAGACCAGGCCTGGCCTCAGCAAATACTCCAGGTGCCTACTGTGTGCAAGACGTGGAGGGAGAGGCATTCCTGAGCTCCCTGCCCAGAAACTGTGGCAGCCAGCCCATGGGGTGCGGGGTCAGCACCTTCTGGAAGGAGTGGGAGAGTTTCGCTCTCACCTCTCTTCTGCATCTCGGGCTCCTTGAGAGCTCAGGGCGGGGCAGGGCGGGGCCATCTGAGCTGGCATCTCCGTGAACACTGGGCAGGGACAGTATCAGCAGGGCTGCCACCCAGAGAACCGTCCCCAGGTTGGGCCCGGAGCCGTGAGGTCCTGCGGCTCTGCTTTCATATCATTAGTACAAGAATTCCTCTTGCGCTGGAATCTGAGCCAGAAGATATGACAAACATCTTGAGAGAAGGAACTCCAAGCCAGAGGGGCGTGGGTGGTGACAAGCACAGAGTAGGGCAAAACCGCTCCCTCCTATGAAGAAGGTTCCTCTGAACGGTGGGAGGCTCCAGGAGACGGATTCTGGGCTAGGGGAGTCCACCCCCACCCCCGCCCCACCGGCCTGGCTCTTGCTGTTTTCTCCCTATTCCCACCCCTGGCTCTGGTCTGGCCTATCTGCTGGGACACCTCAGGGTCTTACCCCCTCTCTCTGACAGCCAGCCTCTGAGCGGGTATCTGGGGCCTGGTAGCAGCCAGTACCCACCCTCCCATCAGGTGTATCACTCAAGGTGCAGTCCACAAACTGTGTGCCAGCTGCCACCAGCCCAGGAGAGCCGAGCAGAGTCTGGGAGTCAGGGTTTGGAAATCTCTGTAGCAGTTTGCCATTGCTGCGACGTGCAGGCACAGGGTGGCTTCTATTGCATGTTATGGAAATATGGGTTCCTGATGAACAGGCAAACAAACAGGACCTTTACGCAAATGGTTTGGTGAGCACCAAGCTCTGCGAATTGCAGAGCAAGAAAAAGTTGCCCCCGGATGCTGTCAGGGTCGCTGGCCTCCTTCTCCTTCCCTGAGCTCAGATCCCTGGAAGCTTCCAGGGTGGGGGGGGGGGGGGGGGTCAAGTGTCCCAAACCTTGCCCTTGTCATCCCCTTCTGCCTGCAGACAACGGCCTCCACGAACTTCTCTCCGTGCCCCTGCCCATGTGAGTTCTGAGAAGCGCTGAGAGGGGATGCTGGCCATGCGCCCTGCTCCCCTGTTTGCAGCGTCCCCTGGGATGGTCTGTCTGCCTGGCCTCTTTGGTCACAGGCCTCCAACCTCACCTGAACTCTGCAGGATCCTGTTAGCTGAGCCCTGGGGCCTAGGATGCCATACAGAGAGGATGTCCAGGACGGCACCCCCTCTTCACCAGTAGCCCCTCCCCCTCCCCCCAGAGCCTCTGGGATGCTCTCCCTATGACTCTGTCATTCATTCCCCTGGGTTTGCCCAGTTGCTGCTTTAGGCACCAGATTGACATGGCCCCTGACCTCAAGGAGCTTATGTTCTGAAGGCTGGGAGAGCTGCTGGCCCTGCAGGTGAACAAATGAGTCAGGTGATCTCAGGTGGGAATAGAACAGGATGCTGTGATAAGGAACAGATGGGTGTGCTTGGGAGTGCAGTATATTACTGGTAAATGGGACCATATGCACAGCCCGTGTGCCTCATTTGGTTGAGCTTCCGTGTACAGGAGGTCACCAGTTAGATTCCCGGTCAGGGCACATGCCTGGGTTGCTGGCTCAATCCCTGTAGGGGGTATGCAAGAAACAGCCGATTAACTCTCATCTATGTTTCTCTCTCTTCCTCTCTTTGCAATCAATAAAAACATATTTAAAAATAAATAAATGGGGACAATATGCCACCCACGGGAAACGGTGGTGGCATATTGTCCGCATTTATTTATTAAGCTATTTCAGATAGCGTGACAAGGCACAGGGGGTCTTTCCAGAAACCCTCAGGGGAAGAAAGAAGACAATGAGGAGAGAAAGGAGAAGAAACTGTGCAGGGGACTCAGCCCTGCCCAAGTTCAAGGTCGGGGGCCTCTGCTTGCTCACACCCTGGAGGGGTCCAGCCATCGCTGTGAGGAGACCAACGGGAAGGACGGAGATGTCCCCCTCTGACCAGATCCCACCTCCCAAATGCAAGCAGAGGCAGGCCCCCTTCAGGGGCTTCCATCCTAGTAGCCCCGAATCTCACCCAGGTGTGGGTGGGGGCTATGGAATGGTATTGGTCTGTGTCAAGTGTCCCAAACCCTGCCCTTGCCATCCCCTTCTGCCTGCAGACCAGGGCCTCCACGAACTTCTCTCCGTGCCCCTGCCCATGTGAGTTCTGAGAAGCGCTGAGAGGGGATGCTGGCCATGCGCCCTGCTCCCCTGTTTGCAGCGTCCCCTGGGATGGTCTGTCTGCCTGGCCTCTTTGGTCACAGGCCTCCAACCTCACCTGAACTCTGCAGGATCCTGTTAGCTGAGCCCTGGGGCCTAGGATGCCATGCTGGCCTGTCTGCCTGGCCACTTTGGTCACAGGCCTCCAACCTCACCTGAACTCTGGGGGATCCTGTTAGCTGAGGGACCCTGGGGCCTAGGATGCCATGCAGAGAGGACGTCCAGGAAAGCACCCCCTCTTCACCAGTAGTCCCTTCCCCTCCCTCCGGAGCCTCTGGCATGTCTCCCTGTGAGATGTCCCTCCATTCCCTGGGCTTTGGGAAAAGCCTGGTTCTGTGGCTGAGGGTCAGGAATCCACAGCTCCTTCCTCAGCTAGAGCAAGTGTATTGGTTTTCTACGGCACAAAACTAACTCCCACAAACTTCACCACACAAAACAACATGCATCTATAGTCTCGGACGTGGTGGGGCTGGGTTCTGTGCTCTGGGCCGAAATCGGGCTGTCGGCTTATAACTGGGGGCTCTGGGGAGAATCTACTCCCGGGCTCACTTGGTTTGGTGTCAGAACGCAGTTCCTTTTGGCTGGTGTTTGAGGTCCCCAGGCTGTTGCTGGCTGTCAGTGGGGCTGCTCTTTGTCCCTAGGCCGTTCATTCCTTCTCAGGTGGCTCATCCATGTTCAAAACCAGCAACGGCGCAGAGTCCTCCGCGTCGCCCGCCAGAGCAAACGCCTGCCTTTAGTGGCCTGTGTGATTAGACTTGGCCCCCTGGACAATGCCCTTTAGAGGGACTCAAGGACAACTGAGAAATCCCTCTTGCTGCGTAAGGTGACAGAACCCCAGGAGTGACAGCTCATACACTCACAGGCTCCCCCACACCTGAAGGGGGGGGACCATACAAGGGTGAGGGTCGCCATGGGCATTCTTTCCATTTTGCCCCCCCTCACAAACGACTGGTCTCAGATGGGGTCTTGCATGTTTCCATCTGCGACCTCCCCATCAGGGCGCATAGTGACCTTGGGCCAGTCACCTTTCTCTGGGCCACAGTCTCCCTGCCTGTACACTGGGAGACTGGACAATCCGAGATTCTCCGGGTGCCTGCCTTTTGAAGTCACCTGGGGGAGCTTTTAAAAACGATAGCGCCTGCACCCCATCCTCAGTGACCCTGGCTTTACTGGGTCCCAGGCTGGGGCCCAGAGGTGGATTTATTTAAAAACCTGCCCGGGAGATTCAGACAATGAGTCAGGGCTGAGAAACACAGAATTGGAAAATTCCTAAAGCCCACGTTCTTAGCCTGGCTGACATCAGGATCCCCTGGGGAGATTTTTTAAAAGGCCAGTTCCTGGCCCCACCCCAGAGCCCCACTGAACTGGGTGGAGGTGAGGTCCTGGCAGCAGCATCCCTTTAAAGCTCACCAGGGGTTGCCTGTCCAGTTAGGTGATTGCCATTCCTGACATCCTGTCCTTGCCCATGACACCGAGTGGGAGGGGGACAAAAAATGCTGGATTGAAGGAGGCAGCAGGGACAGGGTCGCCCCCACCGCCGCTTTTCTCAAGAGCCCCCCTCTCAGGACTGAGGGCTGAAAGCCATTTCGTGGCCTGTGTCATTAGACGAGGCCAGTTTAGCACAGGGCTCCAAAAATGGCGTTAAGCCCACATTCTTGGAAGCTTCCCTGGGGCAAGGTGGAGGCTTTGCAAACTGACTCGAGCTTCCACAGCCCCGAGAAGGCCTCCTGGCTCCTCAGCCGCTGGGATCGGAGCCCTGGACACGGGTCCCGGTCCTATTTTCAGTGTGGGCACTGCTTCCTCCTGCGCCATTTCCTTCCAAACAAGCGGCTTCCCCTGCGGGGAGGTTATCAGCGCGCAGACCAGGGCAGGCAGGGCCGGATTTCTGCCCTGGGCACTCCCAGGCGGGGAGAAGGGCCAGAGGATGGAGTCCCGGCGGGGCTGACTGACCTCAGGCTGGTCTCGGACCAGAGTTCGAGGCGGGGGTGCTGCAGGGCTAGCTGTCAGCCCAGGGTATCCGGAGGCAGGGAGTTCACCTCTTTCCCTCTTGGAAGAATGCAGCCTTGCAAACAAGGACCAGCCTGCTGGCCAGTGAGCCATGCTGTTCCACTGGGGTTGCCCAGGTGCCTGCCTACATACTCTGTAGGCACCTAAGTAATGGGCTCTCCATTCTCCCCATTTCTCAAGGACCTCACAACTGGCCTCTCCCCTGCCAGCTTTGTCCCCTTCCATTTGTTTTCCTCAGAGCAGCGGGCGACTTTCAGAGAACATGAGCTAAATCCATCACTCCCCTGCTTAAACTGTTCACAGGCGTCCTGGTGCCCTGAAGATCAAACTCAAAATCCTACCCCAGCCTGCGAGAGCCGCTTAATGTGGCCTCTGCCCACCTCTCTGATGTTTCCTCTCCCTCTTGCTCATCCCAGTCACCACAGCTCCTCCTTTTCATCAAACATACTGAGCTCCTTTCTACCCCAGGGCCTTTGCACTGGCTATTTATTCCCCTACATGAAATACTCTTCTCTCGGCTGATAATCCTTCGATTCTATATGTCACCCTTCAGAGAGACCTTTCTAGATCACCCTGTTATTTCTTTTTAAAAGTGTCTTGCTTGTTGATTGGGGTTTTTTCTTTCTGGTCTACCTCCACCCCTAGAAGTAAACTCCTCAAGGGCAGGGGCGTTGTCTGGCCTATTCTCTGTGAGTTTCTGGGCCTGAAAAGTGCTCAATAAGTGTTGGCTGAATAAATGAACAAAAGAAATGGACAAAGTGTTTCAAAGCATGTGGCATGTGCGAGGCACTGTAGGGGGTTGGGAATGCATACATCACCATCTCAAATGGAATACCCGCCAGGGATTGTTCTAAGTGCTTTAAGTAGATGAACTCTGAGCTAGGTAGTGGTGGTATTTCACATTTTATAGATGAGAAAATGCAGGCACAGAGAAGTTTAAGTGACCTGGCCAAGGTCACACAGATGGTCCAACTCAGGCATAGTGGGCTCTCTGTGCCAGTGGTCGCCAACAGGTGGTCCGTGGACCACTGGTGGTCCGTGAGGTCCGAAAGGTTGGCGACCGCTGATCTATGCTATGCTGTCTATGGGGAAACATGAGGCGTGATGCAAACTGCTTAGCTGATTGGTTGCACACGGCAGAGGAAATCCATTTCATTGCATTCCCCTAAGAGTGTGATAAGGCTGCAGAGGACAGGGCGAGGGGGGGGCGGGGAGGGGAGGTATTCCCTAACAAACCCTAAAAGAAGCAGTAGCATCCCACAGGGGTGTCAGTTAGAAGCCCCACTACTGCCTGCCACCCCAGACTCAGTTTCCCCAATTTCAAGGTGCCAAGGGGATGGGATGGTCTTGGTATCTCTCCCTATCTTAAGATTCACTTAAGTGACAAATGAGTGCCCCCAGTGAATGTCACACGAACTCCAAGGTGGAAGGTAGGGGAGGTGGCAGTGAGTGGGGCTCAGATGGTAGAAAGGCGAGCGGATCTAAGTCAGCACATGGGAGACAAGTGGAGTGGAGGGCGCAGACCCCTGAAGTTCCTGCTTGCAGAGTCCAGGCCCCGTCCTCGGCTGGCGGCAAGGAGACTACCCAAGGTCATCTCATGGGAACCGGAGGTGGGCGGAAGGGCTAGTCAACAAGGTGCTCAGCATCCCCCTGGCCCCAGGTGGGCACTGGACCCAACCCATACCGATCCAATCCCCTCTCCAGACCGAGTTCCAGCTCCCGGAAGCAGGAGGGAAGGGGGCAGGCGATGCCATGCCCTGTGGCTCCCGCGGCCGCTGCACTCACATTCCTCAGAAACCCCTGCCTTCCCTCTGACCTCATTCCCTACCGCTTTCCCCTTCACTCACCACGTTCCTGAAACACTGTCCCCTTTTTATTCCTCCCACCAGCCCAACTCCTCCTCACCCCAGGGCATTTGAACTTGCTGTTCCTGGGCTTGCAACCTTTAGCCCAGTCCTTATTTCACAAGACTGGCCTCTTCTCATCATTCCAGGTGTCCTTCCTTCAAGGTGTCCTTAGAGAGGCCCTATCACGGAACCGAACCCCAGGCCCATCCCCCTGTCAGGGTCCATCACATCCTCCGGCTGTGTTTTCCGCGCGGCACACATCAACAGCTCGGGTTGTTTTACTGACTTACTTGTCAGCCTGCTTCTGCCTGTCTCCCCTCGCTGGCCAGGAGCCCCCTGAGAGCCCTTCTCTGAGTGTCTTGCCTCCCACTGCCTCCCAGGCCTGGCAGAGTCCCAGCACTTGGCCGGTGCTCAAGAAATATTTGAATAAATGAATGAATGAATGGCCTGATGGATTACGTCGAATGCCCAAGAATCCTCATAGGGAAGACTTCAAGTGAGGGGGTTCTTTGTTGTGTTTTCAAATGGGGAAACTGAGGCCCAGTGAGAGAACAGGAGGCCACATCAGCGCTCACGCAGCCTGTCTTCCCTCCCTGTGGAAGCAGAACTTCTCCACCTCCCTCCACCTGCACACTTGGGCTTTGGGGTCACATCCCACAAGTGTGAGCCAAGTCACCCCAGTGACCTACGGCACCTGGCAGGTGGGAGGGTGGGAGGCCAGGAGGCAGATGAGCCGGGTCCTGCTCTGTGCCTGTCCAAACGGATCCGGCTGGCATGTGGATGGTGTGGTCCAACTGGTTGGGTGAGTATAGGGTGTTGGCTGGCCAGGGTGCCAGCCAGTGAGCTGTGGCACCCCCACCCTGGAGGCTGGGAGGCCCTCTAGGGAGACAGCTGGTCTCTCAACGTCTCTCCAGCCCGGTCAGCACTGACTCGGGGTTTGGGACCCTCAGCTCAAGAGACCCAGAGAGTCCCTGGCCTCCTTCCAGGGCTTCCCAAGAGCATCTCACCTCGTGGAGGGCAAGGAGGGAGCATTCCGGGGCTGGAATGGAGTGTCTGGGAGCACAGATAAGGGACAAAGAAAGAGGCCAGTGTGAGAGGAGCCTCAATGGAGGCAGTAAGCGAGCTGAGTGTGGCTAGGCAAAGTTTTGAGCCACAAAGACCTTTGAGACTTGACTGTACCACATACTTATTAGTAATTAATCTGTCTGAGCCTCAGTTTCTTCATCTGTAAAGTGGGGGTCATAGTACCTACATCCTCGTGTTGTATTAAATGAGCTAGGGCATGTAAGGTGCTTAGCACTTAGTATGTGCTCAGTAAAATCAGCATAAGTAGGAGGAGCTTAGAGGAGAGATACCTCGCACAGTCTTGCTTTCTGTCCTAAGTTTCACTTTCCCAGCCTAGGAAATGCAGAAATGGGCCCTTCCCCTTCTATAATCTATCCTGTTACTTTGTAAAGCTGGGTGATAATGGCTCTAGCCAAACGGTTAATGGTTGATTATAGCTGATGAGTAGTCATGGCTTAGTGGGTTTCCCCATCTAAGAATATTTACATTTTAATCACAACTGGAGAAGACAAAGGAACAGCTGCTGCAGAGCCCAAGGTGGGGTTGGAGGTCAGAGAGGGGTATTTCGGCTCAAGGGGGCTTCCTGACTTCTCCTGTTTCCTGGGGGCATTTGTATCCAGTCCTGAGGGTATTAGATGGGTGGGCGCTGGACACAGCTGGACAGAGGAACGACGAGAACTTTAAAGCTGCCTTACATGTTTCCTTGGGTTTCTGTGACTTCCTCTGTGGGGGCTGCAAAGGGGCAAGATCAGCAGATGTGCCAGGAAAAGGCCTGGGGGCTACTCTTGGGAAGAGGCCCTAAGATTTACTCTCTCTTCCTCTGTGCCGTTGTTCTTGATCACCTGGGTTTATTCTAGAACAAGACTTCCTGCGTTTGGTCTTCTCAGTGCCACCTTCAGCAGACCTCAGCACCGTCTTCTCAGACCCACCCATGTGGCAGGGCAAACCTCTGCTCGCATCACCCTGCCAGGACCCTTTGAAGCCCCCAATGAGCTTTACCTTCCACACCTCCATCCCCCTTTCTATCTCTGAACCTCTCCTGCATGTGGGGCCCCTGACCCTCTCATGTAGATGAGGTTCCCAAACATATGCATACTTTAAATTTGGCTATTTTTTCTTGCTAATCTGTCTCATATCTATTTGATCGTTAGACCAGCCAGAACAACCTTGAGCGTACGAGAAATATTGTTCCTTCCACACAAAAGCCAAACAATGTTTTTTTAATTTTTACCTCCATGCTCTTGCCTCACCGAACTTCTGAGGTGAGGCCTGCACAATGCTCTTTCTTTACAATGGCTGTTATTTTTTCATTCATTCTACACAGCATTGAGAGCCTCCTATGTGCCGTGATTAGAATGACTGTTGCCCCTGTGGAGCCTACTCGGTGGCACACACTGTTCTATGCAGTTCCTGTGTGCTAGCTTGCTAAGCATTCTCTATAGCCCTGTGAGGTGGGTACCATCACCCCCTTTTACCAGATGGGCAAACTGAGGCACAAGGGGTTGGGACATTTGTGAACGTTTGGACAACTAGGGAGGTTGTTAGGGGCTAAAAGTGTACTCCTCTCCCCAAGTTCGTATGTTGAAGTCTTAACCCCCAGTGTCTCAGAATGTGACTGGATTTGGAGATGGGGTCTTCAGAGAGGTCATTACAGTTCAAATGAGACCATGAGGGTGGGCCCTAAACCAACATGACTGGCGTCCTTATAAGAAGAGGAGATTAGGACACAGACATGCACAGAGGGAAGGTGATGTGAAGACACAGGGAGGAGACAGCCATTTACAAGCCAAGGAAAGAGGCCACAGAAGAAACCAACTCTGCCAACACCTTGATCTTAGACTTCTAGCCCCAAATTGTGGGAAAATATCTTTCTGTTGTTTAAGGCTCCAGCCTGTGTTCCTTTGTTATTGGTGCCCGACCTGAGCAGACTAACACAGAGGCGCAGAGCTCAGAGTCCCTGTCATAACCACCAAGTGGCATCTGCAGGTGATGAAGGCATCCTAGCAGCCAACAGAGACTTTCTCCTTGTGATCATCAGAGAAAAACATTCTTATTCTATAATTCAATATCATTAATTCCATCACCATGTGTCACCAAAAGTAATCTCCAGGACTGCTAGGGTGTATGCCCTCACTTTGGGAAATAGAAACCTGACCAGTTAGAACAAGCCTGGGTTCATGATAACCCATGGTCTGTGATGCCCAGCAGTTGGCTCTACCAGACCTTTGCGTGACAGATGAGTGTCCTCAGATTCCCTGGGCCAGCTCTTGTCAGCCTGGGTCCATGATAACCCATGGGTCCGTGATGCCCAGCAGTTGGCTCTACCAGCCCTTTGCCTGGCAGATGAGTGTCCTCAGATTCCCTGGGCCAGCTCTTGTCTCTACTGATTTCCTTGGTCTTCGCCACCTTAAGCCATCTTCTGGGATCCCAACAGATGGACCGATTCCTACGTGGCCTCCTGGTGTAGGGTGGGACTTCACAGCTTGGTGTGCATGCACACCTTCTGGGGATCCTGTTAAAATGCAGATTCTGATTCAGGAGGTCTGGGCAGGGCCTGAGATGCATTTTTAATGGTGGGTGATGCTGATGCTGCTGGCAGGGAGGAAGGGTGACTGAGGAGCTGGATCATGTGGAAACTTCAGTAGGTGCTGTGGTCCCCACCATGCATCAGAATCCGGTGGTTGGGGAGGTGAGTAGTGCACTAGGGAGTGGGAACGTTTATTGGCCATTTCAAGAAAAAAAATAGTATGTCCTTATTTAGTCTTTAGCCAAAGGCTCATTTGCCATTTTTCTGAAGTCTGGGATCTGGGATGAAGGAGCCCCTGGAATAACTGTTTGCAAGTCATTGGACCAGTGCCTAGTAGATTTTTATAATCCTGGAGCAAGAAGGAACTCGGCACAGGTTCTCCAGTGCCGTGCTGAATTGGGTGAGTTGAGGAGAACCCTATGGATGTGAACGAATGCTGCTGCATGGTCAGAGCCTCCTCCTTTTCAGGGAACTTACAACCTGAGCTCTGATACTCCAGGTTCTAATTCACCGCACGATTCTGGACAAGAGTTGGCCATTCATTCTAGAATCTTCCAACTCCTTCTTTAAGGATCCCCAATCTTTCAACCTTAAAAGGCACCTCTTCAGAGAGACCTTCCCCGTTTAATCTCTATAACCATTCTGTGTGACAACTTCCTCTCCAAGCCTGTCGTTTGCCTTATCACTTTTTAAAATTAAATTCATGATCACTGATATTTTTCGCTTCCTTAATAGCAGTTGCCACACCTTGTAATTATATGTTTGTTTGTTTCTTTGCTTATGTATTTCATGCCTAATTGTACCCTCCACTGGGTGGGAGACCATGTCATTTTCATTCATCTGTATTTCATTCATCTCCCAACACCTGGTATAGAGCCTGGCCCTTGGGGGCCCTTGATAAATAGTTGTTGGAAGAAAGACAGCAGCTCTTCTAAACTTTAACACGCATGCGATTCACCTGGAGACTTTGTTAAAATGCAGATTCTGATTCAATAAATCTGGTCTGAGAGTCTGCATTTTTCATAGGTTCCCACGGAATGCTGATGCTGCTTGTTCTTGGACCACACCTTAAGTAGCAGTAACCTAGGTAACGCCTATCCTATTCAGCCATCCACTCCACCATCTACTGCCCCTTTTCTCATTGCTTAATACCTAGGAGAGGTTTCAAGCTTTTCAGAAGCGAGGAAGGGGCTATTAAAACCAAAGAAAGGCTCAATAAAGAAGTAGGACAAATTTCAAGGAACACAGAACTAATAAAGCTCCAGAAGTTTAGCTTCGCAGAGCACACTGGGCTTTTTATGACCTGTCTTCTCTAGA
>NW_005363642.1:1604979-1614531 GCF_000412655.1 Myotis brandtii
TGGTTCCATCCTGCCTGCCCAGGATCTCTCCCAGCAAGGAGATGGGCTCTTTCAGAAACAGTTAACCCCTGCCTCACCAGCTTGTCTCCATGCATATCCCAGCGGTTTAACATCCCAGGACTGACTCTTCCAGTGATGGGTGCTCCACGTTGCCTCGGTGACAACATCTGTCCCTAACAAAGCCTTCTAGCAGCAGAGAGACACAGCACAAGGACGTTCAGCTGAGCAGATGATGCCTCCGGGACCCCATCTCTGTGGGAAGCAAGTGGCCCTCCATCATCCAACGTGTCAAAGCACCACATCTGAGGGTGTCAGGAAATGCCATGTTAAATGTGATGCTCAATGCCTATGACCATGTTTAGTTAAAGAATTCCTGCAGTGTTTTTCAAAGGGTGGTCCACACACCACACGCATCAGAATCACTTTTCAGTTGGGGGTGGGCAAAGAGCTTATTAAACATGCAAGGTCCCAGGCTCCAGCCCAGGCCTACAGTTCCAGCACCTTTGGAAGTGGGGCCAAGACATTTGCATGATTCTTAGGTTCCCCAGATGATTCATAGATGCTTTCACCTTTCAAAATTGCTGGGCTCATATATTTGCTTCCTTCTCAGTCTGCATAGTTTTTATTTCCTTTTGTGTCAGCTCTATTGTGGGCCTGTCTTTGATCGTCAGCTGCCTGAAATCCCTTTGGAAGCCAGATAGTAGAGTAGATCCAGGAGGCTTCATACATGACCAGGTGCCCCAGGGAACCACCCCTGGCCCTTTGATGCTCTTCTTGCCAACAATGCCATCATCAAAGTGCAGCCCACAGAGAAGCTGCCCAATAATCCTTCCTTATGACCTGAAGTGAACCAACGGGTCCCCGAGACTCTTTAGGAAACATCTGCACCTTTGGACCCTCCAATGGACCATTTCATCTGAGTCTCAGACTCTTCAGACCCCTATGAAATGTTATTTTCCTTCTACATCTCCTTGAAGAGACTTCTGAGCCACCTTTGGGATATTCTTCTCCAAGACCCAGTGTCATTCTACAGTGTGAGTAGAATCTTGGATCCCAAGTTACTATCCCTCCTCACCTCCTCATTTCTCTGCCTGGGCCCAACTCTGGCCTCCTTAACCTTCCCACACAGCAGTCAGTCAGGCCATGTTGCTACTTTTTTATTTGTTTGCTTATGTAACTTTATTGAAGACAAATAAGTCACTTACTAGCAGAGCTATTAATAGGATCCCTCATCCATTGGCAACGTGTATCATTTATTCAAGTGCTATGCTAAACAGTGTAGCTCCAAGCCTCCTAACAATTTAAATGAAAATTACAAAATGTTGGCGACCCTATCTTGGAATGCAAAGGGTGGTTGACTTCCAATTTCCATTCTCTGTGGAACAAGCACTGGTCATTCCTTCATTGGCACGCACAAAATACATCACGTTTTCTGTTCTGCTGATGCTATCAATGCAATACCAATTCTACAGCCACATCAGGTTATGAGCATCAAATAGGTCATGTAACCTCAAACCTCTCACAATGCAAGGCTTAAACAAGAATGGATGCTGCTGACTGATGCTACTTCCTTTGATGAGACCACGGAGCACCCATTTCCCTTTTCCTCAGATGACGTGTTCAGCATGTTAGAGCAGTGAGGAACGGTGCGTCCACAGTCCTCCATCGCCTAGAATGAAGCCCCCAGCCCTACCTTAGCCTGACTGCCTTTCCCAACCTCATCCTGGCTCTCCCCTTTCCAGCCACATTGGTTTCTTTCAGACCCTCCTACGCACCACATTCCCACCAGAGGTCCTTGAACCTAGTGCTGCTTCTTTCCCCCGGGGCCCTTTCCCTTCCCTCTTGCCAAGCCAACTCCTACTTATCCTTCAGGTCTAAGGCCTAAGCTCCAGCACCACTTCCTCAGGGAAGCCCTCCCTGATGTTTCTGCCTCGGTCAAATCCCCCTTTACTGCAAGTTGCCAGAGCACCGGCTTCCCCTTCCTTCATAGCGCGGCTGTTATGGTCACGTTCACATTGAATGAGTGATTACTTAATCCATTAATGCATTCTAATGAGGGTGATATCATTGTGCATCTGTTTCCCTGGGACAGTTCCTAGTAAGCATTTCTGTCCCACTGCGATTATGAATAGTAGCCCTCTCACTCTCAAAAGTGTCCTACTTTGGATGATAAACTCTGGCCATCCCGATGATAGCCCACCCACCAGACTGCAAACTCCATGAGAACACCAGCAGTGTTTGTGTCTGCGTATCACTGTCTTCTGAGCACCCGGCTCCCAAGAACCAGGCAGATCCTGCTTGGATACTTACAGCCCAGCCTTGGAAGTCACATAGCCTCACTTCCAGCACATTCTCTTGGTCTACTGGACCCCTACGCTCTCAAATAACTTATTCATCAGATAGCTCTTGATCCGGTGCTCCTGTCTCTTGTTGCATAGTTAGTAGATGGCCCACGAGTTCCTAGCTGAGAGCTAAGGGGATGCTACTTACAGACTGTTCACCGAGTCACATGCCTGGCTTGGAATTGCATTTGCCTGAAGAAAGGGACAGGTTCTTCCTTTTCAAGAAGATGTCACCTTTATGCCGAGCCCTGTGCACTGAGAGGACACCTGTTTCTAAATGATCCGTTTGGAAGGAGCACCTTTTGCTAATTTTCATGAAGGCACTGTGAAGACCGGCGGGAACCCTGAAGGATCACCCCCTGTGTGTCAGACATCGGGGACAAAGCCACGGGCAGGAGGGAGGTGGCCTCTGCCCTCAGGGGGTCTGTCTTCTATTGGAGAACGAAGGCAATGAGTAAGAAAGCACACAAAGGAAACATTTTAAAATGTAATCACAGATCGTAAACAGCGTTATGGGGGAAAAGCCCCTCAACCGAGCACCTACCCTGTGCTGGTTGCTGGAGGCAGAGGCCAGAATCCAGAGGGCGAGGCTGCCGTATCCAGGGCCACCACCTCTCAGAAGATGTCAGGCAGCAGAGGGATAAACAAGAGCAAACAGAAACCAGCTGTGTCCAAAAGGGCTTGACCCTCCGTAAGGAGGGTGTGCCAGACTGTTCAGGTGGAAGGACTTTAAGATGAAGAGTCTTATTTGCCCAGAATGCTTCGAATGCCTTCCTGCCTGGACACAGAGGAATGGACGACAAGTTCTAAGTTTCCCCACCTCCTACTTGCTCTGTCATTCTTTGGAGTTTGGACTTGAGTGTGGTGTGTGTGTGTGTGTGTGCGTGTGTGTGTGTGTGTGTGTGTGTGCGCGTGTGTGTTCCAGTGGAAAGGGAACGCATCCTTCCTTCCCCAGAGATCCATAAGGATTTGTGAGTCTGGTCTGAGGCTGGGTTTGTCTGGCGGGGCCAAGGGTCACTCCGTTTAGGGAATGTTTCCATAGTCTTACAGCCTAAGAGACAACCCACATGCACCAAGACACCCAAGAATCTTGGAAAACCAAACCAAGTCAAAACTGCAACCGTGTCAAGCAAAATAACAGTGTTGCTGGCAAGTTCCACGAGGTCAAGTGTTTTTGACAAGTTTGTCCACTGCCCCATCCCCAGTGCCTTAAGCAGTGTCTGGCACATGGGAGAGTCACACTAAGTATCTGGTAAATAAATAATTGGAAATTTTTATTTCCCTGAGCAATTGTTTGACAGAAAGAAAGGAGGAAAAGATTTGGAGGGGGGGGGGGTTAAAAATATTTAGAAAGGACGTTTTCAGAGACAGATGGAATAGTAGTCATAATTGTACTTAAGATCCCAGGAAAATGAGAGGGACATTATTACGAAAAGGGACTTCTTTGTCTTCTTTTCTTTTCCAGTGTTAAATTGTACTCCATTCTATTCAGAAGATGGTCAAGAGGGCTGGCTTCCACTCATCTTGCCACACTGAGAAACACCTGGGGACTTTCTTTTGTGACTGGCCATGTACACCCCATGGGCCATTCTGGGCTCCAGACATCTGGGTGTTAATGATGCTGGTGGGAGCGTTCTGCTTGCCATGACTCTTTCTAGCTGGGTTTCGGGAAATTCAAATCTGTGAGCGCTCTGAAGCCCTGGCCTATGATGCCAAGCCTCCTATGAAAGCTGGGCACTACAGTCAAGCGCTAGATGCCAAACATTTCCACAACAGGAGAAGCCCAGACACCTCTGGTTGGTTCTGCTCATAGTGAGCCTGCGTGCGTGACGTGTGTTACCTTTAAAAGACACGAGAGCCCCATGTAGCAGCAGGATGGGCTGTGTCTCCAGAGGTTTGGATACGGTGGCCGTTGACTTCTGTGATTAGTGCTGTGCATGCTTCTTGCACTTGCAGGAAGTCCTATGACAGGGCGCGGAGATGAGACCCAGAGCTCCCCCATTTAAGTGGGAAGACAGCAGGGCTTCCTTCTCAGCTGGAAACCATTGTCTCCATCCTGCCCCCAGTCGGTCTGTGAGGTGGGCGAGGAGAAGGAAATGGTCTCAAGAGAGCATATTTCTCAGACCCCACTCCAAAAATTCCGATTTCTTGACTCGTCAAACAGCAGGCACACGGGGCTTTCCCAGCTGTCATGGGCAGCCAGCAGAGCCACGCCTAGAAGTGCTGATGGCAAGGCCTTTGGTTTGGAGGATCCTGCTTGTCTGGAAGAGCAGCCAAGAGAAAATGTTGCTTGTGAGGCCTTTGAATGTGCTTGTTATATTCCTACATCCAGAAGCAGTTCGAGCTGGAAGCCGAATTCAAAGATAGAAATGAAGTGACTGGCCAAAATGGCTAGTGGGAGATTGTTTTTGCTGCTTGGCTTTATGACTTGCTTTGCCAATGAAATGTGAGCATGCAGAAGCTTTCTATAGTCAATGTGTGGTTCATCCTCTTAACTTCCCACGTCCCTGAGACCAGCATGGTCCATATAGAGGATGCTCTACCAGTCTGGGTCCTAAAGTAAGGATGACATGGACACATGGTCAGAATCAACCCATAATGGACATGTAATATGAGCAAGATATGTCAACATTCGTGTTGTAAGCCAGAGAGATTTTGGGATCGTTTGTTATTGTGGCATAACCTAGCCTATCATGACTGATACAAAGGCTACAACTAGAACCTGGCCTTCTTAATCTCAGTCAATGGTAATTAAATTACTATTTTTTGTTTGTGTATTAGTTATCTATTACCACATAACAAATTATTCCAAAATTTATCAGCTTAAAGCAACACACATTTGTTAACACAATTTTTGTGGGTTAGGAATCTGGGCATAGATTAACTGGGTCCTCTGCCTCGGGGCCTCTCAGGGCTTCCAGGGAGGGTCAGCCAGGGCTGAAGTCTCATCTGAGGCTCAGCTGAGGAAGGAACCACTTCTAAGCCCACATGATTGTTGGCTGCATTCTGGTTCTCAGAGGCTGCTGGACTGCAGGCCTCAGATCCTGGCTGCTTTGGGCCAGAGCTTCCCTTTGTTCTTTGCCACGTGGGCCTCTGTAACATGGCAGCTGACTTCACTAAAGCAAGCAAACCTAGAAGGCAACAGAGTCTGCTAATGAGACGGAAGTCACAGTTTTTATAACCTAGTCATGGAAGTGATATCCATCATTTTTCCCTTATTCTATTCATTAAAAGCAGATCATTATGTCCAGTCCACTCTCAAGGGGGGCACGCAAGGGGATGAAAACCAGGAGGCAGGATCACAGGGGGCCATCCTAGCAGCCTATCCACCAATTTGTTTTCAAAGGAAATGGTCCTTGAATGGAAGTGAGTAAAACCTCTGACATCTGTCAAGATTAAACTGACCCACCAACCAAATGCCAGTTTCAGTGACTGAAACATGTTCCTATTTGATCCATTTCCGCTATGACTATAGATTTAGATCATGTTTTCTGTTAGATCCTGGTCCTTCTTGACAACAGTCCACATAGTCTCTTCCATTGTGTGTTCTGCTACAAATTCTGTAAGGCTCTATTAAGGTTGGGATCAGATTTACCCCAGGCATGGACACCCCTGGTTATTCCTTTTGAGGACAGAAAAGAGCCAACAGGAGCAGGTTATAAGAGACTGGCAGAATCTTAAAACATCTTAGCCAGGAAAGACACACAAGAGATCACTGAGTTCTCAATTACTGCCTCTCCCCAACCCCAAAACAACTCCCCAGCCTTCTCCATGGCCTTCCATGCCTTCAGATGCCTTCTTTTAGTTTTCTCTCTTTCCCCATATAAGTTGGTCCTTTTACCAACCAGCTACTGCTGTGAAACAAACAACCATGATGCCTCAGTGACATGCAACCATAGACATCCTTTCTCAGCCATGTGTCAACAGCTTGGCCGGAGCAGCTCTGTGTCCCAGATGGAAGTTCTGCCGATCACCTAGGGTAGCCCTACTCCTCATCTCTTTTATTTTCCTGAGGCCAGTGGGTTACCAGAAGTATATTCAGCTGATGGAAATGGCAAAAGCACAAGAGGGCAAGCCCCTCCCCCCGAAGCACATTCCCAGCTTTCATGTGTGCCGCCTGCTAATATCTCATTGGCTGAAGCCAGTTAGTTACCTGGCCTCGCTCAAGGTCAAGGAGGGAAGGGGGCTTCAATTGCCAGGAGGCCGCATCTGGAGTGTAAATGTATTCATTACTATAGAGCAGTGGTTCTCAACCTTCTGGCCCTTTAAATACAGTTCCTCATGTTGTGACCCAACCATAAAATTATTTTCGTTGCTACTTCATAACTGTAATGTTGTTACTGTTATGAATCGTCATGTAAATATCTGATATGCAGGATGGTCTTAGGCGACCCCTGTGAAAGAGTCGTTCGACCCCCAAAGGGATCGTGACCCACAGGTTGAGAACCACTGCTATAGAAGGATGAAGGTTGGGACCCAAAATTTAATGGAACACACTCTTACTTTTCCTTCACACCATGTTGAGGTTTCAAACTTAGTATTGAAACGCTTGGAGTGGGAAATACAAGTGGTTAAGAGGCAGATTTCTGCTTCCAATCTTATCGGAGAGACAGGTAGATATTCAAAGAGAGTAAACCAACACTCAGTTGGTTGAGCGTCGTCCCGAGCACCAAGAGGTCACGGTTCAGTTCCCGGTCAGGGCACATGACCAGGTTGTAGGTTTAGTCGCTGGTGGGGTGTATATGGTAGGTGACAGATTCATGTTTCTCTCTCCCTTCCTCTCTCTCTTAAATCAATAATTTTTTTAAAAACCCACAACATGTAAATATAAATAAACAGAATAGTTTTAAATGAAAATGTTAAGTGACACACCTAGCAGGTGAATGGGGCAGGGAGGTGGGGTTCTGGAGAGGGTTTTGAAACCAGAGAGAGGAGCAATCCACCCATTCCTTTCTCTGGGTCCTGGAGAGGCAACTTGGTGTCTGGCCAGGTTCTTCCCAGTGTGGGGCACACCCACCAGCCGGCGCAGGGGAGGTGCTTTTAGGTAACAGAGGGAGGAGGCGTCGTCTAGCTTTGAATCACCCACTGGGAACGCAATTCCCTTTCCAATGATCTCCCCACCGTTCTGATTACACGAAGGAGAAAGTCTCCTTCTGGAGCAGCACGAGTCTCGCGCCTCTCTTATACCTGCTGCTCTCCCTTTGCCACAGCTCCTAAACCTCAGGCTCGTGGGCTCCTTCAAGCAACAGTATCTGGCTAGAATGCACTAACACTGTTTTCTTTGGGTAGTATTTAGATTAGTAAGTTTGTCTTCTATTTCTGGCAGATGGCACCAGTTTCCTGTTTACCATCATGACATAGAACTTCCTTTTAAAATAAATACAGTTAGCCCTGGCCGGTGCGGCTCAGTTGGATGAGCGTCGTCCCGAGCACCAAGAGGTCACGGTTCAGTTCCCGGTCAGGGCACATGACCAGGTTGTGGGTTTAGTCCCTGGTGGGGTGTATATGGTAGGTGACTGATTCATGTTTCTCTCTCTCTCCCTTCCTCTCTCTCTCAAATCAATAAAAAACAACAAAAACCCACACCATGTAAATATAAATAAACAGAGTAGTTTTAAATGAAAATGTTAAGTGAGTACTAGTTCAGGTGGTATGTGGATATGGCAGAAATAATGGCTTGACCATGGTTAGCATTTGGTAAAGAGCTATATAGGAAGAGGAGAGTGGGGTGTGCCGCAGTGGGTCTAAGTTCCAATCCCCACTGAATCGCTCACATAGGGCCTTTGGGCAAGTTTCTCAGGCAGCTTCTCAGAGCCTGTTTTTCATGGACTGCTGTGTGCACTGACGGTAATGTTTGTAAAGCCACTGGTGCAGAGTGAGTGCTCAGCAAATGGCAGGACTGCCCCAGCCCCACCCAGATTGTGCATTCTGGGAGAGCCTGGGGTTTTCTCTGGCCTCTAGGTCCCTGCTTGGGGGGTGGGGGGGTGCCCCTCCTGACCCTCCTCTGCAATAGCCAGACCCCATTCTTGTTCCCTTTTATACGGGACCTCAGTTCAAATGAGCACCTTCCTGCCTCCTCTGCAGCCCTAAGGAGAGTCTCTTACTTGGGAGATGAGTCTTGATTAGCCATAGAATTCCAGAAGTAAAAGACGTGTGACAGGTCAGACACTGGAGCGACTGGGAAACCTCAGGACCTGGGGCGGGGTGGCGGGGGCCCTGTGGAGGGGCCTCCAACCTTCCAAGGATCTCTCATTTAGACCCGGGAGGCTGTCCCCTTGGAGAGCTCCCCAACAGGATTGAAAAGGGGCATCAGAAAATTTAAGCACGGCCTCCCAGCTGGTCCAGCATCTGAGCGATACGTGAGCCTTTCTGAAAAGGGCTTCTAAGTCTCATGTTAGTGGCAAATCTATTGCCTTGTATTTGGGGTGTGTGCAAAATAGCATTAACCTGTGAGACTAAAAGCTTAAAAATATTCTGTAATACGTTGTGGCCCTGTTTTACAATTTCTTCAATTTTTTAATACAGAAAATTTCCCCTTCTCCCCCTCCCCCCTCCCCTCTGCCTCCCTACTCCCACCAGGTGGGGGAAACTGAGGCTGGAAAGAAAGCCAGTTCCTTCTAATTGTCATTTCCAGGGACAATAAATTCCAGGACTGTGGGTTCAGAGGCTATGGGTAGTGGTTTGTGTGAGTAGAGGGTCAGTGAACGGGGGACTCTGGAGGAACCCCAGGACTAGGTTCCCGGTGGCCCCAGCAAGATCGGGACTATGTCAGATAATAAAAATACCAGCAGCTCACATTTATTGGGCACTGACTCTGGGCCAGGCCTTACAACCACCCAAGGAAAGCGGCCCTGTGTGGAAAGAAGAGAGACCGAGGCAGGAAAGATTACAGGCAAGACCACCAAGCTAAGAAAAGTGTCAGAGAGGGGGTCCTGAGGCACGGAGTCCAATTCCAGAACCCTGTTCTTAACCCTTCCCCGAAGGGAAGAGAAGGGCGGGGGGAGAAGAGAGAAGAGAGGAGAGGAGAGGCGAGGAACCTGGGCGGGCGAGCTCAAAGAGGGAGACCCGGCTCCAAGGAACTTCCTTCCCAGTCTCCCGCTTCCCGCGGCTACGCTACGGAATCCGCCCTGAACTTGGCAGCGCTGCGCAGGAAGCAGGCGGGGCTGGGGCTGGGGCTGGGGGTGCCCTCCCAGGGCTCCGGCCTTTCTCT
>NW_005363642.1:1614823-1639331 GCF_000412655.1 Myotis brandtii
TCTCTGCGGGGTCCCCCACCCACCTCCTGCGGCCCCTCCCACTCCGCTCTCCCGGCTCCTGACATCACGCCCCGGGAGGCGGGATCGGAGAAAGAGGGGGCCGTGGGGAGGAGGCTCCGCGCCACCGAGAGGGAGGAGGGAGGGCGCGCAGTCCCAGCTCAGAGCTTCAAAACAGTCCGGCTCCTTCGCCAAGCCACCCTTCCTCCGCCAGATTACGGGGACGCAGGCTTCCCGCCGGTGCCCCACTCGCTGGGGACCCGGAGTTCCACCTCCCCACCCCCGGACTGCTTCCCTCTCCGTGAGCGCCGGGGAGGGCGGGAAAAGTTTGGGGAGGAGTCCAGGGCAGCCCTTGGCAAGTTCCTAGGCGCAGAAGGTAGAGTAGAGGTTACCAGGAGCTGGGAAAGGGGAGAGGGAATTATGGCTTAATGGGTGCAGAGTTTTTGTTGGGAAGGGTGAAAACATTTTGGGTCTAGATCGTGGTGACGGTTATACGACATTGTGAATGTATTTAATGCCACGGAATTGCACACTTGTAGGTGGTTAAAATATTAGGTATATTTTACCATAATGTTTTTAAAAAGTCTTCAGCCACTTCTACACTGAATCGGTTAGAAATCCCAGAGGCGCTCACTGTTGCTGGCCACTTCCCCCTGGAACTTGGCCTTGGGATGAGGAAGTGGACGGAGGATGAGGAAGGGGCTGGAGCCTGGTTTCCCCAGGAGTCCTCAAGGGACAGAGATGGAAACCAAAGCTGGCGGAGCCTTTGCTGCGCTGGGGCGCCCACGCACTCCCGTTCTCCCAGAGCCTCTCACTCCTAGATGCGGAGCCTGGCTGAGACTGCCAGTCAGTATTGCAGGTCCTCGAGCTAGCAGTGCCCAGAGCCAGACTTGGAACCTCCACCTGCACCCCCTCCCCTGCAAGACCTCCCCTTTTCTCCACCTGGAGATGTCCAGGTGGGGTGTGGAGAATGGGGGAGACCCTTCTGGAGAAATCAGGGCCCAGATGCCAAGCCCACAGCCTAGGGAGGGGTGTGGGGGTGGCAGGAAGGTGCAGAACCTGTTTTCCCACTGAGGGTTTTGGATCTGCCACCTCTCCCCCCGCCTGGACTTGGAGAGTGGGGGTGGGAGGCAGAGAGCAGGCCACACAGCCTGGAGCTGCCTCTGTCTGTCCCGTGAGGAAATTTTGATTCTCCTGAAATCCCGGGACAGGTGTTTGTGCCTCAGAGGTGGCCAGCGGGGTGGGTGAGGCCAGGGCCAGGCAGGGAGCTTGGGAGCTGACACTGCACTGCCCCACCCAGAGGGGAGGGGCCATGCCCTCTCTGGCTGGCAGGGCCCCAGATCAGGGCACAACTCTTGAGGGTCAAGCAGGACTCCCTGGCATCTAATTGTAAATACAGGGCACATCCATTCAGTCCTCCCTGCCACCCCCTTCACACGACACGCACAAGTAATTTGTAAGGCCCTTTCTTCCTGGGATTTAAGCGTGTGTCACCTACATATCCTTTCTCTGTCTCTCACACGATACCTTTTTCACAGGAGTTAAAACCGCGTGCATGTGGCACACTCTCAATTTCCCAGCTACGGGTGATTGATTCAGAGGGAGGCTCAACTGGTCAGTGTTGCATCCCAGGCACAGGCCGCCCTGCCCTCTGGGGCCTTCCTGGCTGACGGGGGCAGAGTGAAGGCCTCTCTTTGTCACAGTCAACCCCGCCAGACATGGCCAGGAAGGGAAGTCTGTCGAGACAAAAACATAGGAATGCCTTTCCCGGCCAGATGAGATGGCAGTGGACTGCTGGCTGGCTGGTTGGCGGGGTTTGTTTGGGAGGCAGGAGTCCAGCCACCTTCAGGGGCGGGGGGGCGGGGGGCAGAAAATTGTGTGTGTTGCAACATGTGGTTGCTGCCCGGCTCTATGGACAAGTGGGGCCTCTGACATAGGCTCTGGGGCGAACGCAGGGTGGGGGTGGTGGCCGCATCACCCAAAGGTGCAGTGGGGTCCCCGGCATTGGGACTGGGGAGCAGAACCCTTCCAGAAGAGGCAGTTAAAGGTCAGGTCGGCGACCGGACACCTGTGTGGGAGCCCCTTGGGGATGTGTTCCTGGGTTTGGAAAAGCGGGCGATTGGCAGCAGCAGCTGGAATGGGGAAAGAGGACAGCTGGCACCGTAGCCAGGACTAGAGGCCTGACTCTTGGTTGTTGGCTTCAGCTTGTCCAGGGAAGGAATGGGGGTCTGGGGGGTGGCTGGGAGAGGAGGCCCCCTTTCCCCCTTTCCCCCCCAGGAGTGGTCCAGCCTGGCTTCCTGCAGGAGTTCCTTAAAGACTGCAGTTTCGGCAGGACCAGCTTTGGCGGGAATCAGCAGATGCATCTGGCTCTTGTTAGGGACAGGCCGAAGGGGGAGGCTAAAAATATCAGAGGCAGAGCTGCCACCCAGCGTGAGCGCTCGGCTGGTAACCTGATCCCCACGGTGGGGGCGCTGGTGGTGACTGTGACGTTCTGTCCCAGTCACTTGGGCTCTCCCAGGCAGCAGAGCCTCAGGTGGACTCCGGGAGGGGTAAGAGCTCTCAGCATTCGGGGCAGCCAGGGACTGAGATCGGAGAATTTCAGGGGCACGACAGCCTTAGACCATCCCACTGTGACCGCAGCAGGGCCACTCCGAGAGGTGGAGTGACTTGCCTACAGTCACTTAGCACTTGGCTGCAGGTTCATCCCTGTACCAATGTAGTAAGATCTGTAAGACACGGTTGAATTTTTTAAAAAAGAGCAAGTAGCAAAGCAATATGTGGAAAAATAGGCTATTTGTATAGCAACAAACAAGTACTAGCTGTATTTCATCTGTATTCCTGTAATTCATACGTATTATGTGTATACAAAGAAAAATGTCTGGAAGGATTTATCTGAATTTTTTAAAAAAAGAGCAAGTAGCAAAGCAATATGTGGGAAAATAGGCTATTTGTATAGCAACAAACAAGTGCTAGCTGTATTTCATCTATATTCCTGTAATTCATACGTTTTATGTGTATACAAAGAAAAATGTCTGGAAGGATTTATCAAAATAGATTGAAGTGGTTGCCTCTGGTGAGAGGTGTGGAAGGAGCGGGCACAGGGACTCCACTCTTATCTACAACAGAGAATATATTCATGGGTTACTTGTGTACCTAAAGTTCAATAATAATATAGGGCGTTTTGCAGGGGTGGGGGTGGGGAGCTTTAGAAGATGGGCTGTTAGGGACAGGCAGAAGGGGGAGGCTAAAAATATCAGAGACAGAGCTGCCACCCAGCGTGAGCGCTGGGCTGGTAACCTGATCCCCACGGTGGGGGCGCTGGTGGTGACTGTGACGTTCTGTCCCAGTCACTTGGGCTCTCCCAGGCAGCAGAGCCTCAGGTGGACTCCGGGAGGGGTAAGAGCTCTCAGCATTCGGGGCAGCCAGGGACTGAGATCGGAGAATTTCAGGGGCACGACAGCCTTAGACCATCCCACTGTGACCGCAGCAGGGCCACTCCGAGAGGTGGAGTGACTTGCCTACAGTCACTTAGCACTTGGCTGCAGGTTCATCCCTGTACCAATGTAGTAAGATCTGTAAGACACGGTTGAATTTTTTAAAAAAGAGCAAGTAGCAAAGCAATATGTGGAAAAATAGGCTATTTGTATAGCAACAAACAAGTACTAGCTGTATTTCATCTGTATTCCTGTAATTCATACGTATTATGTGTATACAAAGAAAAATGTCTGGAAGGATTTATCAAAATAGATTGAAGTGGTTGCCTCTGGTGAGAGGTGTGGAAGGAGTGGGCACAGGGACTCCACTCTTATCTACAACAGAGAATATATTCATGGGTTACTTGTGTACCTAAAGTTCAATAATAATATAGGGCGTTTTGCAGGGGTGGGGGTGGGGAGCTTTAGAAGATGGGCTGCATGGTGGAGGCTCTGGACAGAAAGTCTGGGTAGGGCTGTGCAGTAATCCAGGGACACGTAATGGGGGCTTAAATCCGGGGGTGCCATCCAGTCCCCATGGAACATTGCCCTCATTGTGGACACCTCATGGGTGTGATGGGTTTCCCATCTGGGGTCTGGGTGCTGCTAATAGACAAGTGGCGGGCGGGGGCAGGGGGGCAACAGTGAGTACCCTTGGGGTGTGTTAAGAGCGCCATCATGAGGTCCTCGGCAGGGTGTCCTGGAGACCATTGGGAGTCTGGGCTTGGAAGAGAATTCAGAGACAGACCTGGGTCTCCTTGGTGTTTGAGAGCAGGGAAGAATGACTTAGATTTTGCCAGTGTTATCAGCAGCAATGAAAATAATTATCATGCTGTTATTATAGCATTTATAGGATGTAAAGCCGTTTACTGGCCACGTGCTTTCCAACCTTTATCTCATTTAAAATGAGTAATGACCCCCTGAGGTAGGGACTCTTATCCCTGTTCTATAGATGAAAAAAAACGGAGTCCTAAAAATGTGGCTTAAACACGCACAGTGACTGTGTCAGGATTTGAATCCAAGTCCGTGGACCCCACAGACTCTGTTCCATCGGGCGTATTCCGGCCACGTCCCTCTCTTTAAAAGCAGACGTGTGCGCTCTCCTCTTGAAGCAATCCTGGTCCTTGGGGCCAGGAAAGTTCCTTTGCGGCAGATGTTCTGGTGAGTGTCCGGGAGACGAGCATTTCTCACCCAGAGTCGGCTGTCTCAGGTCCTCGAGTAGTGCCTACTGTATACTCTCTGTACTCAGGACAGATGGACATCCTGGGAAGTGAGGGGCTGACTCAGAACCAGGCCTTGGGTGTGGGTGGTCAGTTGAGGGTGTGGGATGAGGATGTCTGGCCTCTAGGCCCTGCGGTATCTACCTTCCCTTTCACACTAGGGGCCGCCAAGGGCTCTCAGGTGTCCTTGTGTGTCAGCCCCAAGGGCATGGAGGTGTTGAAATACCAGCCCCCAGGAAACTCAGAGCTCCCCCATTTTATTCTCTGAAATCTCTTTTTAAATGAGTTTTTTCAAGCATACAATTCAGTGTGTTTTAGTGGCGCCGCAGATAGGCGTGGCCATCACCAGAGTCCCTTTGGGAACATTTTCATCGCTTCATAAAGAAATGCGACGCCCTTTAGATATCCCCCCTTATTTTCCCATCCCCCTCAGCCCTGGTCAGTCACTGATCTTTCTGTCTGTATGGATTTGCCTCTTCTGAACATTTTATATAAATAGAATCATACACTGTGTGGCCTTTTGAGTCTAGCTTAGTTCACTTGGTGTAGTATCTTCGAGGTTCATCTATGTTGTAGCATATCTATCAGACTTTTTATGACCTATTCCTATTCTGTTGTATGGACGTAACACATTTTGTTTATCCATTCATGCGTGGATGGACGTATGGGTTGTTTCTACCTTTTGGCCATGGTAAATAATGCAGCTATATGCACTGTGCAAGTTTTTGTTGGACATGTGTTTTCATTTCTCTTGGGTACATACCTAGGAGTAGCATTGCTAGGTCATGTGGTCACTCTGTGTAATTGTTTGAGGAGCAGCCAGACTGCTTTCCATAGTGGCCGCACCATTTCACAGTCCTACCAGCAGTGCAAGAGCATTCTATTGTCTTCATTTTAATTCAATGCCCCGTCCTGTCCTGGTTCCCTAAGAAGCTTCCACTGGTGGAGGTCTAGAGCAGCTACTGGGTTCCGGGCTCCTGGATCAAAGTGAGGCCCCACTGAAGGTCTTGGGACAGGCAGAGGGTGGAAGGAAGGGAAGGCATGTGCGCTGTGGTTCCCTGGGTGGGGACCACCCGAGACAGAATTGGAAATCAATGGATTACTGCAGGGTGGGAGTCGCGATGCTGGAGTGATTTTAGGTGGTGCTGGAACGTCATTAAACAATGTTAAATCACTCGGGGAGAAAGTGGTTTTCTTTTTGTCTTTAAACGTTTTGTTTCCATCAAAGGGAAACCCTTCGTTGCTGCTAAACTCTTGATGCCTCTTTGACTCTCATTGTTGGTTTTTTTCTATCACCAGACAGGGCAGGTCTTCAGCTCAGCCCTTCTGCAGACAGCAGCATTGAACCAGAACTTGTGAAGGGGTTAGCAGAGGGGCCATTTATTTTACAGTCAATCTCTATTTGTGGCAAGTGGTGCCGAGTTTCCATTTCCAGGGAGCCAGATTTCTTTTTTAAAATATGTCTTTATTGATCTCAGAGAGAGGAAGAGAGGGATAGAAACATCCTATATAATAAAGAGCTAATATGCTAATTAGACCGAACAGCCAAACGATCTCCCGGACAAAGCCGGGACTTCGAGGGCTGCAAGGGGCTGCAAGGGCCGGCTGGGGCTTCGAGGGCCGAGCCCCTTGCACGAATTTTGTGCATCGGGCCTCTAGTCAATAATAAGAGAGGAGAATCATCCAGCTGCCTCCTGCACGCCCCCTACTGGGGATTAAGCCTGAAACCCTGGCATGTGCCCTGACTGGGAATCAAACCGTGACCTCCTGGTTCATGGGTTGATGCTCAACCACTGAGCCACACCAGCAGGGCCAGATTTCTTTTTAAAACACATGTATTTCTGTTAAAGAGTGGATTTATTTTAAGACAAAGATGAAGTGAAATCCTACAGTGATACCTTGAGAGGGTGGTTGGCAAATGACTGAGGTTTGGAAAGCCGTGTTCTAAAGTTTAGGGCCCCCAAACCAGATGGGATGTTGGGAAGTGGCGAGGTCCCCAATCCAGGGGCACATACAGATGGAAACTGGAAGCTATAAAAATAACCCAGGCAGAGGCTATGAGTCAGGGCGGCTCTGCATGACCACACCGTGCCTTTCAGCTGAGACTGCATGAGTTCACAGTTCTCATTGTGTGGGGTCAGGTTCCCAATGCCATGGCTGGACAGTGCCATAGCTGCAGACACAATGTCATCAGAGGTGCCCCAGTTGGAAAGGGGAGGTGTTGGGACTGCCTTTCTTTCTAGCAGGGTGACCTCGCAGGCCTCCAGACACGCCAACGGGGAAATGTTACAGTGAGATTTCAGGATCACGGGGATCGCTCCCCAGCTGGCTCAGTATCTGCCCTGCTCTTGAGTGTTTCCTGGCAGGAATCCCTTCCTGTCAGTCCCTCCAAGCCCCCAGGTAAAGGGCAGGACCTACCTGCTCTCAGGTTACAGAGAGGTGCTGTGTTAGGCAGGGTTCTCTAAGAAACGGAACCAATTGCTGTGTGTTATAAAGAGAGATTTACTGTAAGGAACTGGTTCACCCAAGTATGGAGGCTGGCAAGTCCAGAATCTGCCAGGTAGGCCGGCAGGACCTAGAGAAGGTCGACTTTTTCGTTATCTTCAGGCCTTCACTGATTGAATGAGGCCCCCCACAGTATGGAGGGCAGTCTGCTGTTCTCAGTGCTCACCAATTTAAATGCTAATCTCATCCAAGAAACACCCCCACAGAAACACGGTGGCCCAGCCAAGCTGACCCATAAAATTAAGGATCACAGGTACTTCAGGTGGGCCAGACGCACAGCATTAAGTAAAATAGAATCTTTCAGATATTCCCTTTAAAATTCCCTTCTAACCCTCCGAGGAGAAACTGTCCGTTTTGTGCAAAAGTGTCTTTAAAACTCCTGAAACACGTGTGACATTTCCTGTTTCAGCAAAGAGAGAGAAAAGCTGGTTGGGACACACAGCTCTCAGCAGCAGCAGCAGCAGTTTCTAGCTGGAATCTAATAACACTAGGACGCACAGCTCTCAGCAGCAGCAGCAGTTTCTAGCTGGAATCTAATAACACCGTTTTGTTTTCATTGTATTTCTCTTCCCCAGCACCACCTACTTAGGGCAGCAACGGCTGACTTTCCATTTCCAGTCTTGATATAAGGTTTCCTTTTATAACGATGTGAGTCTTAACAGTCAGTTACTAGTAACACAGGTGGTGCACAGACAGGCCTGACCTTCTGAAGGTGGTGCAGGGGTGACTGATTTGGAAAACATGGACGTAAGCATAGCGGGGACGGTGCCGGAAATACCCCCTAATTGTCCGCACATCTCGAGCGTCCTGTTGTCTGTTTGCACTTCTTTCCCTCCGGGAGACAGCTCTGGTGGTCATTTCCACTTGGTGGCTGCCACCTGAGAGTGGTGGCGGGGGACGGGAAGAGAGAACGCTGGCTCTTGGGGAGCAGAAGGGATCGGCGTGGCAATTCTGAGAAACTTCACTGAGATTCTGGTCGCGACTGGTGCATGTACTTGTTATATACAGATGCTGTTCTAAGCGTGTCCACTCTGTTATCACCCAACAGTCCTAGGAGGGAGGTGTGCCATTGTCATCCCCGTTTTACAGATGAGGAAACTGAGGCAGTGAGTGGCCAAGCTGCTGGGCCACAGTCCAGTCTGGCTCCATCTGAGCTCTCGCCGAGTTTTGTACACATTACTTCCTGTTGGTCTTCTCCCCTTCGTCCCCTTCCTGTGTGAATTTACACGGCGGTGGCGGCCTGGCTTCCTGGTCTTGAGGCTGAGTTGTAGGCGGTGATTCCTGGTCCCTAACTTGCTGGCAAAATCCATCTATAAAAAGGACGGCTCTTGTCACTTAGGCTGTTAAAGGGAATGCCACTAATACAAGGCGCTCTGTGGCGGGAGGAATATTCCTAACCCAGTGGCTGTGAGGATGAGAGCACCCTGAGTCTGATACCTGCCTCACCCCTAGCCACCTAATCCGAATCCACCTCACCCCACACTGACATGTGCGCCTGCAGATACAGTATCAGCCCTCCCTGAGCTGGGCTGTGTGTTTGCCGGGCGGCATAATTACAGGGAGCTCCTGGGATGACAGCAGGCAGCGGGAGCTCTTTAATTGAGGGGGTCAGGTAGCAGTCATTGGCAGGATGGTGGTTATTAGCCCTTTTAAGAGCTGCCCAAACTAGCAGACATTCAACAAGTATGTGCTGAGTAACCTTGGGCTCTGGGGGTATGAAGATGAGTAAGACGTGGTTTCCATCCTTGAGGAACCCTGAGTCTCATAAAGCAGTGTTTCCCCTGTATCAGTTTGCACTTGCTGTGTAACAACCATCCCGAATGCAATGGCTGAAAACAGAAGCATTTATTTAGCTCCTGATTCTGCAGGTGGGCAGAGTGGGCTTGGGTCAGCTGGGGGTGGGCTGGGTTAGGGCACAGGGACAGGCACAGGAGACCCCTGCCCTTCCAGGGGCAGCCAGGACTCAGTGGGTGGGGAATGCATTTCACCTCTTGCCAGGAGGACTCGGTTTGTTAAAATGTTACTAAAACCCTTGGTGCTTATGAACAGGAGAGATGTTGATCTGCATTTTTCTTACAACGTCTTGTCTGCTTTTGAGATCAGGGTATTGCAGGCCTCATAGAGTGAGTTGGGAGGTATCCCCTTTTCCATTTTCTGGGAGAGTTTATGCGGAGCCGGTATTATTCTTCCTTCAGTGTGCGGCGGAATTCACCGGCGAAGCCATTGGGGCTGCGTTTCCTCTTTGGGAAGGGCCTCCAGGCACCTGATAAACATTTCTTCCTTCTTTTATTGTCAGACTTGGAAGAAAAGTCTAGGTCCTTTCTTGACTTCTTCTTAGCTCTGTAGCTCCTTGAAAGCTGGTTCCTTTAGTCATTCATGCAACACACATTTGCTGAGCACCATCTATAAACCGGGCACTGTCCCTGACCCCCAGCGGGAGAGGCAGTAATACCCAAGTTCACATACCATCAGGTCGCAGGGAGGAAAATAAAGAAGGGCCTTCGTTCACTTCACCAAAATTATTACCAACTTTGCCAATGAGCTCATTTTCCATCATGATGTGTTTTTTCCTCGTCTCTCCTCTCTTGCCCTCTGGGTCCCCCCACCGCTCCTGTTTCCTCCCCACACTGTGCCCTCATCGCTGTCTCCTGCGTGGGCCTTTCCTCCCCACCTCTCCTCTCTGCCAGCACTTTCTCCCCGGGTAATATTTTATATCTCCCCGTGGTTTTGTCTCCCATCCATACCCATGACACTGGATTTCTGTTCCCAGCTTCCGTTTTCCCCTGAGTGGCAGCCCCGCCCATATTTCCAACTGCCCAACCCTTTTCCACCATTGTTAAACAGGCATTCGAAAACCCGCGTCCTGCCAGTCTCCTCCTGCCGCAGTCCAAGTGCATCAGTGGAACCAGCGTCCACTCTGGCACAAGCAGACGGCCCCCAGGGTCCTCTGCCCGCCCCTCCACCCAGCGCAGGCCCTGGCGATTCCGCCTGCTGAGGAGCCCTCCGTCTCTCCCTTCTGCCCACGTCCCTGTCCTGCCTTAGGCCAGACCCTCCTCATTTCTCACCAGGGCTGCTCCGGCAGCTCCCCAGTTCACTTCTAACCCGGCTGCCGGACTGTGCAATGTTTTGCTTTCCAGACCCTCCTCATTTCTCACCAGGGCTGCTCCAGCAGCTCCCCAGTTCACTTCCTTCTAACCCGGCTGCCGGACTGTGCAATGTTTTGCTTGTAGAGGCAGATCTTGTTACTTTCCTGCCTAAAAACCTTCCCCGTCTCCCACTGCGTCCAGGGTAACACGCAGACTCCCAAGGACCGTTAAGTTCTTGCCCAGCGTAGATCTGGCTCAGCCCGGGGCCCTGCCCAGCACACACCCTACTCACACTGGTCATGCTCCTGCGCCTCGGAGCGTTTGGCTCCGTTTGCCCACAACACCCCGTCCCCACAGCCCTGCCTGTCCATCCTCTGACACCCAGCTCCGAGGTCACTTCCTCTGGGACGCCCTGATGACGCTGCCCCCCTCCAGCACGGGGCTAGTCACACCTCCCTCTGTGTGCTCACACACACACATGTCATCACAGCGTGTTCATTTATTGGCACCTGCTTGTTCTTCTTGCGCCTGAGCGCTCCCCAGGGACACGGAGCCTGCCTTGCTCATCCGCGTATCACCAGGGCCTGGGCGTGGCCAGCACTCAGTGAATGCTCATTGGGTGAATACTTGCTCCATTTAAAAACAGTGAGTGACAGGCTGGTAATCAGAAGGCTGGAGTCTGAGCCCCGGTTCTCCACCTGCTAGCTGGATGATGTGGCTAAATCCCTTCGTTTTAATGTGTCACCTGCAAAGTGCATCATAGTCCTTGCCCATCCTTAGGACGGGCCACCTCGCTGACAAGTGTTCCTCCTGCGCTCGGCGAAGGGAGGCGCTTTCAGGACTCACGGGTGACTCTGTTCTCTGCATCCCTGTCCCCAGCCTGCTCACGTGTGTCCCACTTCGTGGAGCCCGGAGCAATGACACGTAGGGATGACCAGCATCCAAAGCCACAGGTGGCCCCAGGACTTTGCACTGATCTCCTCATCAAGCCTGAAAGTAATAGCACCATACAAGGGAAGAGAAACTGAGATATGACAATATGGTGGTTTCTCTGGTGCCTGATTGCCTAGGTTCAAATCCCAGCTCTAGTCTTTCCTAGCTCTGTGGTCTTGGGGAAGTTGCTTAACCTCTCTGAACCTTATTTTCTTTACCTGTAAAATGAGGCTAATTATAGCCCTTGCCGGTTTGGCTCAGTAAATAAAGCGCTGGCCTGTGGCCTGAAGGATCCTGGGTTTGATTCCAGTCGAGGGCATGTACCTCGGTTGCAGGCTCCATCTCTGGCCCTAGTCGGAGCGTGTACGGGGGGGCAACCAACTGATGTGTCTCTCTCACATTGATGTTTCTCTCTGTGTGTCTCTCCCCCTCCCTTCCACTCTCTTTAAAAATCAATGGAAAAATATCCTCAGGTGAGAATTAACAATAAATAAATAAATAAATAATGAGGCTAATTATAACAGCTACATCATAGTGTTTTCCTGAGGAACGAATAAGTTAATCCATGTGGAGAGCTTAGAATAGTGCCTGGCACACATGAGGCAATAAATGTTGGCCACCACTGTTGTTGATGTTGTGTTATTATTATTTCAGTGGCTTAGAGGGCCAGGGCTGAGCAGGCAGAACCATTCTCTGTGGCTTCTGCCCTGAAGCACTGCCAAATCCCAGTGTCCTGCCTCTTGTCATTTCTGGATGGAGCCAAGAGTTGTCTTGGTGCCCAGAAACCCCAGCCACAGTGAGCACAAAGCCGGCCAACCCAGGGCAAAGGGGCTTCCGCCATCCCCAGGGCATCTCGGGCGTCTGGATATTTCGGGCTGGCTGCTGTCTAGATAGCAGGGCAGGAGGCTGAGCTGACCTCTGCCTTCCTGAAACAGAGGCCAAAGCCACTGTCCCCTCCGAGTGCTGTGGGCGGTGGGAGGAGCCGAGGTTCCAGCCAGCTGGGGGTTGAACTGCCAGCTCCAGAGTGGGCCTGGGAGTCTCCTTGGCTGTGTGGCCTGGGCAGCCGCTGACCAGCCGACCTTCCCCAGGACGGGCCCAGAGCTTCCCTGGCCTTTTGAACCGGGAGCTGTGGACGGAGCACTTCTGGGCTGGGGGCAATGGCCCTGACCTCCAGATGCCCAACTTCTCAGGTCTGTTTGAAAGGCTCCAGGCTTGTCCTTTTGCCTACAGTTCCTGGAAAAGGCTCCACTCAGGCTGAGAATGGGTCGTAGTGTGAATTGTGGGAAAAACTCCCAAGGGTGGGAATAGAATCGGGGGGCCGAGTGGTTGCCTTAATAGCGTGTTCTCTCCCCTCGGGAAGGCAGCTGGCTCACTCTTGTTCCCTTGCACGAAAGAGAGCGGGTGCCAGAGCAGCTTCCTGTTAGCACCAGCAGGCAGGGCTGAGCCTTTGCTGGGGAGATTTGGTTTCTATGAAGGGACTAGAGGAGGGGACCCCTACACTGCCAGTAAGACCATCAGCAGTAAATCAAGTCGGATGGAGGGCCATTGGGTCACCAGCAGAATTTTCTCCACAGCCAAGGCTAGATGTGCAACACACACACACACACACACACACACACATACTTCAAGCAAACATTGGACCACGGCATAGTAGGACAGCACCTCTACTTAGGAGGCAGCAAGGTAGTAGCAATTCTTGGTGTATCCTGTTTGCTATCTGAGATCTAGATGGACATTTCTGGGGAGTACTGTCAACCATCGCTTTAGAACTTGACATTCACGGAGCCACAAATACTCCATTCTGTGTGCAGAATTTCCATGGTCCCACCTACATCTCCCAGTGCCTTTCCTCCTCCTCCTCCTCCTCATTCCCAGATGAATTCACAGATGGGTGGTGTGGGGCAGTGCAAGTAACTAACCTCTGGTCACTTGCTTTGGGCATCTCCTCCTCCTCCTTCTCACCCCTGCTCATCCCAGTCCCATGCCCAAAGGAAGCGGAAGCCCATTTGCTGCTCCTGTTCTGATTACTGATTCTCATTTTTAAGAAAAAAATTAAATAATAATTTCTAATACCCTGTGTTCTGTACTATTTTCTGTGGTTATTTTATGGGTATTGTATACAACGGTAGGCATTCCGTCTGAAGACCCTTTTCCATGGTTCCTACAATGCACCTAAACCGAGGTTGGGGAGTCCAGGTACAGTGCTCCGCCAGATCACCCGAGTTTCTGGGTGGAGAGAGGGTGTGTTGTAATAAATTTAGGAAACAGAATGTAGTCCATTCTCTCATGTCAGAATGAATCCTTTCAGTGACTAAAGAGCCAAAATTCAAACCAATCTCTGAGTAGACTAATAAAGACAACACATGCGTCAGTTTGGCCAGTGAGCCAATAGGTTTAAAAAGGCAGGAAGCTCTATTTTTAGTCCAAATGAAGACTAAAACATCCTTCTTTGTCAAGCCCTTTCTTAATTAGCCCAGTCATGTCCCAATTTTAGCTAATGGGCCCTCCCAGATCTCTCCTGCCTGGTGCAAAGCTCGAGGTAAATCCAGCCAAAGGAACAGAAACAAAAATGACACTGCCTGTCCTCTCACCTGATTTTAACTAGGCCACCATGTGACTTTCATTAGGCCCTAAGCATGTGGGCAGGGAAGAGGGTCATAGAAAAGTGTCCTGGATTTGGAGTTGGAAAACCATAGATTGGCATCCCGGCTTTGCAAACGTTGGCAAGTCACCTGAAGCCTTTGTCAGCCTCAGTCTGTCATCTGTAAAATGGGGATAATGATACCTCACTCTGCCAGCTTCACAGAGTTGACGTGAAGATCCAGCACAAGACAGGCTGTGTAAACTGTAGCTCGACCTTTCATCAGAAGCAGCCTCGTTTCGTGTGGGATGAGTCCTCTTGGGCATCCCCTCCCCAGGGACCTGCTTTATCTCCTTTATCTCTTGGGGTTATGCCAGCATCCTGTGCCCTGGCCACAGTTATGGGCGAATCTGCTAGTCTTCTCTGGAGAATGCTTGTCCTACTTGTTCTGTGGCAGCAGCAGCTGCTGAGGTTGCACATGGCGGAGAGCAGAGGAGGACGGAGTTAGAGAGGCCTGGCTGGGTCAAGTGCCCTGGGAAAGATGAGTCTAACCACAGGCTTGCAAGTGAAACCGTGCATTTGCCCAGCATCTGGGGTTCTGCCATAGGAGACTTGGGATGATAAAAAATATGGAAGAAATGAGGATAATAGATGGAGAGAGAGAGAGAGAGAGAGAGAGAGAGAGAGAGAGAGAGAGGACAGGGAACTAGCTAGAGAAAAGACGAGTTTTTTTAAGAAGAATGCAATCATGGTACACTATTTGGCTCTGCAGCGAACAGCCGACATGGTCATAATGCGAATGACACTTACTGATGTGAGGATGACAAGACTGTGCCGGGGTGTTTCTCAGCATCTAGAAGGGTTCAGGAATCTGGAGAAGGGGCTGCGTGTGAATTAATAAAGAGACTAGACATGTAAACCTGGAAGGCATTTTGGGGAGCCAGAGGAGACCTAGCTTCAGTAACCAAGTTCTCTGAATCTCTGGACCCCTCACCCTTTATTAACACAAATTGCCCTAAAGCAAAGCAGATACACATATCAAAGGTAAGGCCTGGTATACAGTAGGCATTGTCAGGTTGGGGAAACTGCCCTCGGTTGTCAGGCAGCAGGCAATAGTATATGCAGATCTTTAGGTTTGGGGAAATGCTTTCAGCTAATCCAGCAGCAGGTAATATGATTCAGCCCTGCTGAATAGAGAAGCCCATCATCCTTTTGAGGACTTCTCGCATCTTATTGTGCCCTGCTGGAATTAGCTTCCAGCAAGACTGTATTGGGATGACGGGTGAGGAAACTCTTTTCTAGGCAGGAAGTCAGTAATGTTTACAGTAGATGAATCTAGAAATAGAAGTGCATGAGTATTGTTTGGAAATATGGAACCGCGGAGGGAAAGACAGCCAAAAAGGTTAAGTGTTTCCAGGGATCAGGACTGGGGTGGGGCAGAAGGCTGCGGTTTTTC
The DNA here is from genome assembly GCF_000412655.1 of Myotis brandtii. NCBI lineage: Eukaryota > Metazoa > Chordata > Mammalia > Chiroptera > Vespertilionidae > Myotis > Myotis brandtii. The sequence continues at coordinate 1,630,075 of NW_005363642.1, forward strand.
ATCATATGCCTTTTGGTTCCATTATCCTTTTTATTCTTAATCAGCCCATGGACTATGTAGATCAAAGCATATTTTTTTAAAAAGAGAAGTTCTGCCAATTGTAAGACTCTGATTTCTAGATAGGGACTGGGGAAGCTCATCTGGTGCGGCCTCCCACCTTCGGACAGGTAAACGCCCAAACCCAGGTGGCCTCTTACCACACCCTGCTCGGCACCAAAAGAAAAACAGCCATGGTTTGACCTGCCTGGCGAATGCTGTGCTTGAGAGTGACAGAGACTTTGGGGAAATGGTCATTGACTGTTGAAAGATTGTCATGCGCCCTCGAGGGGTCTCCCATCGAGGTTGAAAGGGAAACTGGAGAGGGGCCAGGAGACCCCCAAGTCCTGGCCTTGCTCCCGTTTCACTGTGGGACTGGAGCCAGTCATGGCCTCCCAGTTCCTGTCTCTGGACAGTCAGAGCGCTGGGTTTTCCAAGGGCCTTTACAATTCTCCATTTCCCCAGATGGAAAATGATAGCTTCTGTGCACCGGGCACAGCAGGGGACAGAGGGAGGGATAATAGACAAGTGAACAAATAAGATTCTTTGAGACTGAAAGTTTTCTGAAGAAAATAAACCAGGGGATGGTGTCGGTGATGCTGGGGTGGGATAGATAATGATGGGGGATAGACATTGCTGGAGGGCGTGGGTGATCAGGGACACTGCTCTGAGGAGGGGCTGCTTGAGTTGAGACCTAGACAATGTGAGGAAAGCCAGCGGGGGTGGCAGGGAGAGGGCGCTCAGAGCACTGTGTCCTGCAAAGAGGTGGGGAGGTGGTGACAAGGGGTCAGTATGACTTTTCTTCTAAGGGAAAATAAGTTTCTGTGCATGGGAAGCATAAATGTGATGCCACCCTGGGTTTGGTGGGCCAGGCTTCATCCAATACCCAGCCCAGGGAGTTGTCTGTCCTTCAGTATCTCCCGAGAGGGCCCACCGAGTCCCTGCCCAGGAGTAAAACATGGGTGTGTGTTGCAGGAAGGATTGAGCGCCGCTAGGAAGAGCCGTGGGGATGCAGAGGCTGGACTGTAGCGGCAGAATTATACTTCCAGGGGAAATAGGGGTGTTAATAAGTCAAAGGTAGGAAACCAAGGCTTGTCCACCCACCCAGGCCATCCGTAGGAGTTGGTCCAATACTTTCTACCTCCTGAAGACCCTCTGAAGATCAAGGCTGACACAGCACTAACAGTTCCTAGTATGCTTTGCAGTAAATCAAATTTTAATGAATAAAAATTAAAATGCAATAAATTAAATGTTCATATCTTTTGACCCAGCATCTCTACGTTTAGGAATCTGTCCAAGCAAAGAAGTAAGTTCATAAATGTTCACTGGCAGTATAGCCTGGAGTAGCAAAAGCCTGGAAATGAATGAAATGGGCCTGGATAGGGAGCTAGTGGAGTCCATTGTGGCATAGCCTACAACGGACGGAACACCAGGCAGTCTATCCAAGAAGGAGGTGGACTCATATGGAAAAGAATGATCTCTGGGGGATATGAGCAGGTGAGAAAGGCTGGGTTGACTTAGCTCAGACTATGGCCAAATGAGCTTGCTGTAGCTCTCAGCTCCACACCCCTGTCCTCCACTGGCCCTGGAGCCCCTCCAGCCAAGGGACATTGGGACTCTGGAAGCTCAGACACACCTAGTGGCAAGAGGAGGGAAGGGCATCGCCATACACAGTGGCCCCTTCATGGCTGAGCTCCACCAACCCCAAAAGTGAACACTGGATGTCTCCTCCAATCAGAAGCGGAGGAGTGAGTGAGGGGTGGGGCATGAGGCCAGAAGTGTTACTCTGGTGCATCTCCCTCGCAGTGGTTCTCAACCTTCCTGATGCCGCGAGCCTTTAATACAGTTCCTCATGTTGTGGTGACCCCCAACCATAAAATTATTTTCGTTGCTACTTCATAACTGTAATTTTGCTACTGTTATGAATCGTAATGTAAATATCTGATATGCAGGATGTATTTTCATTGTTACAAATTGAACATAATTAAAGCATAGTTATTAATCACAAAAACAATATGTAATTATATATGTGTTTTCCGATGGTCTTAGGTGACCCCTGTGAAAGGGTCGTTCGACCCCCAAAGGGGTCACGACCCACAGGTTGAGAACCGCTGCTCTACAGGGAAGCAAGAGGAGTGGGGAGTAAGTGTTCCCACCTAACAGATACTATCTCTGGAAGGGGTCATAGGAAACTGGGGCGAGTGGCTGCCAGTAGGAAAGGAATAGGGAGACTTATTTTGATTTAAAGATGTAGGAGTAGCCCTAACTGGTTTGGCTCAGTGGATAGAGCGTCGGCCTGCGGACTGAAGGGTCCCAGGTTTGATTCCGGTCAAGGGCATGTACCTTGGTTGCGGGCACATCCCCAGTAGGGAGTGTGCAGGAGGCAGCTGATCGATGTTTCTATCATCGATGTTTCTAACTCTCTATCCCTTTCCCTTCCTCTCTGTAAAAAACCAATAAAATATATTTTAAAAAAAAGAGATGTAGGAGTAAAGGGTCATTTCTAGTCCCTTTTAAAGATTCAAGGGATCTCCTCTACTTATGAATAATTTCCTCCAAAGCTCTGGTGAGGTCACTAGATCTGAATTCCAGGTGTCATCATGGGAGAGTACTTCTCTATTTCCAATTTTCCCGGATGTCAAACAATTCAAACCAATCTCTAGCCACCCTTGTATTCCCCAAGGCCTTCGCCTTACACTGGACTCAAGACCTGACTTGACCCCTTGTAAACACTTACCCTTTTCTGTGCAGGAGCTTATTCCTAATGTCTGGGATTCCAACTGAAACCACTCTCAGGTGTTAAAGCAACGCGTCCCAGACATTTGGCTCTGAGAACCACCCCCAGGATTTTTGCTAACACTGAAGACCACCTGTCCTTTTATGTACATAATATATTTTTTAAATGACTCACTCTTTTAAAATTTCAATAAAGTTGTTTTAATGAGATTTTATATCTCTACTATATATGATATTTCTATAAAAAGGGAGAACTTAGCCCTGACCCAGTAGCTCAGTTGGTTAAAGCATCGTCCAGATACACCAACTTTGTGGGTTCGATCCCCGGTCAGGGCACATACAAGCATCACACAATGAATGCATAAATAAGTGGAACAATACATCAATCTCAATCTCTCTCTCTTTGTGTATCATGACCACCTTTGCTTTCTCCTTCCCTCCCTCCTGTCCTCTTTCTTTAAAATCAATCAATACATTAAAAAAATTAAAAAGAGAAAACCTTAAAATAAACATTATAATATCAAAGCAACATTGTTAATTCTAGCTACACACTATGGCTTGCCCAAAGTTCTGCTTATTGTTGTTGTTTTTAAAAAAGTGGCACATGTTAGAGACAGGCTAGCACCAAACTGGGTCTTTTCTCCTTGGTGGACTCAGACCATTTCGATGAGGACTTTCTCCCTACATGGTTCATTGTTATTTGATACCATATCAGTGCACCATCGAAAATCATGCCTTGTAACATGAATTCCACACTTTGGGGAAGACTGAGTTAAAGCCTCTCTTTTCCTTTTCCAGAAAGTCTTAATTTGTGTCATCTGAGCTGGACAATGTGTAAAGCCATTATCACCCTGAAGTTTGTGGCCCTGCCTGATGAGGCTGGCATTTGCATTCCAGCTGGCATTGAAGTAATATCTGTGGTGCAGGAGCCTTTTTTGTTTTTTCCTTTATTGCCAGGATCAGAAACGCATCTCTTTGCAGGCAGTATACGATGGCAGCTAAGAGTGACTAAGAGTGACGCAGGCCTAAACAAAGGGGGGTTTGTCCTTTTTAAAAGAATTGGAAGAATCTCTGAGCTGGTTCACTGGGTTCTTCCAAATGATGATGCAGAGTTGCAGCTGGGGCCACCCAGGCTGAGCCCTGCAGCCACACAGCTCCTGGCTCATTGTTAAAGGTCCTGAGTCTCAAAGGGCGGCCTTGGTCAGGGACTAAGGGAGTGAGAGTGAGCACGCTCCGAGGGAAGAGCTGACAGAGAAAGGGTGGAGGGTTTGGCACAGTGCAACTCTCTGGGTGGGAGAGTTGGTATCAGGAAAAGGCTCTTTTAACGATTCTATTTCAGTGTGTTGTGGCTACACCATCCAGTTATGTCATCAGCGGGAGGGAGCATGGAGAACTCACACCTGTTTCTGAATGCGGAAATGCTTCAGACCGGAAATGACACCTACCAGTGTTGCTTACAGCCCATTGGCCAGAATTAGTCACGAGGTCCAACCTAACTGCAAGGGAGTCTGGGAAATTCAGTCTCCCAGTGCCCCGAGGGAGAAAAAATGAATGGCAGCTGTCTGCCACATGTTGTATTTGCATTTAGTGGTCGTATGTTGTTCAAATGAGAATAGGTATTAAGAGCAAGGGTGTTTGAGTGAGGGTTAATTTTATAAACGGTCAGATCACTAGGAAATATTTGTGTATCATGACCACCTTTGCTTTGTTACACAGCAGGGACTGTGATAATGAATACTCAACTCAGAGGGCGAGCTTCCTCCGGTGCTGTGATATCCCCAGAGCATTGCCTGGTGGGAGGGAGATCCAGACAGCATTTAAGCCCCCACACAGCCCCTCCTGCCCACCTCAGTGCCCCTGGCAGGCCACTGAAGAGGTGGGATGCTTTTCTGAAGTAGAGATTCTATTTGATCCTCACCCCAAATCCTCCACAAGGAATATTCAGTGTCTGGATGCAACAAAGAACAGCTTTGAAAAGAAAGCTCTAGACTTTGTCTGATAAAATATGCAGGCAAGGAAAGACAGGAAGAGCTGTTTTTTACTTTCTTAAACCCCATTAAAAGTTGCTTGTTTTTCATTTTAATGTTGTCGTTGACAAATTCCAATTTCTCACACCCTCTTTAGCACATCTCCTGCTCTCTCTGGGCTTTCAACGCGACCCCTCACCCTACCGTGCCCCGTGAAAATGTTGGTGCTCCTGGCTTTCATCATCATCTTCCACATCACCTCCGCGGCCTTGCTTTTCATCGCCACCATCGACAATGTAAGTTCCTTTTCCTTATGACCATCCCAGAGCCCCTGGGTCCTGCAGTCAACAGTAAGATTAAAGAACTCCCCAAGGTGATTACAATTGGGGTTGTCCTGCCCACCAAGGCATGCCCACCTCCTGAGCCTGGGCCTGAGGGCTCTGGCCTAAGTGTTGGGGTCTGAAGCATCCACATTTAGGTGGGCCAGGACCTTGGTCCTCTCATCTCTGATTCCCCGACAAAGCTTTGGTTGTAGGAAGCCCTTTGGGCACTCGGCTTCAATTCAGCCCTCCTGAGGTCAATGACTCAACCTTGGCATTAGGTTGACCAATCATTTTGGGCTGGATCATTCTTTGTTGCACTGTAGGAGGGTTAGCCACGTCCCTGGTCTCTACCCACTAGATGCCAGCAGCACTCCCACCCCTACTTGTGACAACCAGAAATGTCTTCGGACGTTGCCGAATATCTGAAGGGGGGCAAAATCATCCTCGGTGGAGGACCACTGCCCTAGCTCCCAGCTGACCCATCCTAGGGGATCTCTGCCCCTCTCGCTTCTGACATCTCCTGACTGACAGAAGCCCTTGTTGCTGGCCCCCCTGGCCTTGCCCTCCCCAGCAGAGCCCAGGCTTGGGACTCTCTGACTCTGCCCGTGCTCCCGTGAAAAATTGAACTCTTTTCCTGTAGTGTCCAGCTCTCAGCCATATGGCAGGAATGCATTTGGCAAATAATCTATTGGCATAGATTAATATCTCTGCCAGCTGGAAATGAAGCTTTTTACCAAAGGTCCCTTGTGGCCCACACCTCGATCCAAAGGTCTGGCTTCAATCCTGATCATCTCAGACTGCAGAGACATTTCGAGTCAGAAACACTGCTCACACAGCTAAAAAAAAATGCACCTTACAAATGGCCATCAGCTCTGCCTGATGACTAATCGTCATAACAGTAGTAACATAGAGCATCACACCTCCTGTCACTTAGCGTGTGCTCACGCTGGCCAAGCCCTGGGCTAGTCCCTTTTATGTGCATCGTCTCAGTTGATCCTCACCTCAAGTTTACAAGATAGGCCCTCTCCTAGCCCTGTTTTATGATGAGGGAACTGGGTCTCGGGGCAGTTAAGGTCCCTGCTGGAGTTTACACTGCAGTAAGTGGCAGAGCTGGGATTGGAACCATTACAGATCTGGCCTTGGATCCTGTAAGGGCAGATAAATGCAGTGATCAGGTTTGGCTTCTTGCAGGTTCCTGAAGAACAGCTGTGAGTGGGTAGAGCAGGGATCACAGTGATGCCGGGAGTTAAAGTATTTCACCTGAGGGCCCGCGCTTGGTGAAATAAATGGTAGTGAATGTTCTTTTAGAATCTCCTTTTTCTGTGTCTTGCACCTGGTCCTCTGGGGTTCTGAAATGGTCGCAGACTTAGTGAACAGAATAGACAGACACGAGGGGCAGAAAAGCCATCGGCCACAGCGCCGCTCAGTCCCGTGGAACGCTCCTGCGTATGCACACGACTGTGGCGCTCCCGGGGCAGACACAGATGGGCATTCTTGCCAGTCAGTGAGTCACGGGTTGCTCATGGGTTAGGAATTGTGCTTGGCACTGTAGCAGGGCACGCAGTGAATGTCTGTGACTGGGTGGACAGGTGGGGGAGATTCCTGTCTTCTGGGAGGTGGAGACAGCAGAAGCAGGAGAGAAATGAAAGCGTTTGGACTGAAGACAGGAGAGTTTCGCCTGATCATTTCGTCCATAACAGGCTCCCCCTTCCCCGACCAGTTTCATCATTTTCTCGCTCCCTTCTGCCTTCACCCCTGTAGCCCTGGTGGAATTTACCACTGTTTATTCCACCAGCTGAGCCTGGTCTCCTCTCCTCCACCTCAGGAGGGCCTGGACCATCCTGTCCTTTACTCAGACCAGGTGGACATCACCTGGGTGCATCACCTGAGCCTGGATCTCAGGCCCCCCCGCCGGCCTCTCGAATCAGAATCTGCACGTTAACCAGCTCCCCCGGTGACCCGCACGCACACTGCACACTGAGAACCACTGGTCCCAAACGCCCATTCACCCCGGGCCTCCCACCCACCAGGAGTCCGTGTTTTCATCATTAACCATCAGCCTTTCCCTGTGTTTCCCTTTTGTGTTACAGGCCTGGTGGGTAGGAGACGGATTTTTTGCAGATGTCTGGAAAGTCTGCTTCACAGTCAACAGCACCAATTGTACAGACATCGACGACAGCTTTGCCTGTGAGTTGCAGCTGATGGGGAAGCATTGATAAGAAAGAGGCTGCCTCCCGGCCCTCTGACTCCTCACCCTCTCCGCCACCCAGCATGATGGGAGGGGTCCGGCCGGGGGTTCAGCAGGGACGATGGTAGCTGGAGACAGGAGGGGGTGGAGAAGCCGGAGGCTGGAGGGCGCACCAGCCCCACCTACATTGGGCCCACCCACCCCTGTGTCTTGGCCAAGCAGAGCTTCCCTTCCTCGCACTTTCTCAGCGTCAGCCCTTATCTAGAATCTTTCCCCGCTTCTCACTTATCCAAGCCTCCCCTCTCCGTAGGCTCAGAGACTGTATCTGACATCTGTGCCACTTCCCAGCATCTCAACAGCTGGCTCCTTTGTGAGCTGTGTCACCTTGCCTTGGGACAGGTCATCTGAGTGGACAGGTCATCAGAACAGCAGTATCCTCAGCTGTAAATGGAGGTAGTAGCGCTGCACCTGCCCTGCCTGTCTCTGTGCATGAGCTGAAGTACCACAGGGCTTTGCAAATGCAGAGCATCCCACTTAAACACATGCTGGCTGCTACTCTCCTCCACTCTGGAGAGGATGGCTCTGTGTTCTGTTCTAGAACTGATGCAAGAGGGCATCCTGCTAAAATACTGGACGCCCTGTTAAATTTGGCATCTCAGATAACCATAAATAATTTAAGTATGTCCCAAATATTAACATGGGACATGCTTATACTAAAAAAATTATGTTGTTTATCTGACATTCACATTTAATGGGCATCCTGTGTGTTTTGTGTGTGTATTTGTTTACCAAATCTGGCAATCCTATTTAGGGAGCAAGGGACCCTGTTCACTGATTCCTAAAGTCTCACCATTCCGTCAGTGACAATATCAACATTCATAACACAAGCAGCACAAGTACCAATAAAAGGCATCATTTGCTGAAGGTTTACTGCGAGGCACAGGGCTAAGTCCTTTACCTAAGCAATTTCATAGCCCTGTCCCCAGGGACCATTGGCCCTGTTTTAAGGTAGGGAAACTGAGGCACAGGGCGGAAACCCAAGGTTACACATCCAGGACTAAATGATGGAGCCAGGATTCCAGTCTTGAAGTGATGGATGCTGAAGCCTGTGCTCTAAACCGCATCACGTGGTCCCTGCCACACCCCTCCCCCTCGGTGCCTTTATCTGCCACGCTAACCCCTGGCCCGGGAAACAGCCATTCTCACCTGCGCTCCGCAGCCCCGGCTGTCAGTGTGCGTGGTCAGCTGGGCGAGCTGGCCGTGCTCCGTGGCAATGTTTCCAAGTCTCTATTATTTGCGTTCCACATCTTCTACGTGGAATTATTTAGTTCCCTGTTACTTTGCCTTAAAATAACAGGGGTTGGCAAACTACCAGCCAAATTCAGTCCAATGAGCTAAGAATGGTTTTTACATTTTTAAAGTGTTGTTAAGACAAAAAGCAGTCCCACCAACAACACAGAGCAGGGTAACGATTAAAAAACCAGCTCTGAGACTCCGCGGAGTTCTGGAAGGTGGAACCCTGCGAGTTCCCACAGCCTCCCAGGCTCTTGTTTACACACTTCCTCTTAAATCTGTGAGTTTGATTGTTGATCCCGGTGCATGTGATTGCCCAATTGGGGTCGCTAGCGGAGCTTGTAGGGGAAGATTGTTTTTGGGGAGCCTGGAAAACAGAGCTGAGAGTGGCGACTGGTGAAACAGATCTGGGCGGAGCTGGTTCAGGTACAATAGAGAACTCCTGGTCAGAGAGGACTTAAAGCCTTGGAGGTCAATCCAGACACACTGCCACCCAGAGGCAGAGCCACGAACTGACTCTTCTGTACATACAAATACAGCAGTAAGGGGAACCAATACGGCCTGCCTTAAAATCAGGACTGTGGCTTACAACACGGAGGAACAGTGTATCAGAGGGAAATTCAACATTCTCCTGAATTCCGGGCGTGCCAAAAAGAAGAGTAGAAGATCTGAAGCACCTGCATTACTGCACATTTTTATTTTACTTTTTTTTTT
>NW_005363642.1:1644944-1647138 GCF_000412655.1 Myotis brandtii
ATTAAAACAGTATAAAAAAAAAAAAAGACAAAAAAAAACACACAAAAAAACACAAAGACAAAAATGTAACAAGGCACTATATGGCCACCAAGCCCAGAGTATTCACAGAAAAGCCTGCCGACCCTACTTTAAAACTGCTCACGGTTTCCTACATCCATTTATTTTAAAGGGGACTTTACGTCCCTACATAAATGCTCACCTGGAATCACTTGCCATAAGGAAGGAAATTTTGTTTAAAATGCTACATTGAAAATCAAACGTTATTAAACCCTCACCAGATGCATCTGCCTCTTGAAGGTCCCGAGACTGTTTCCGGTTCTTTCCTTGTTAAAAACAAAACCACCACTAAACCCAGATATTAGCGGTGCTACACACGTGCTAACGGGCCAGGTGGAGAGCTCCCTGAGCTCCGTAGACACATTTAAACAAGAGCATAGTGAGCACCCCTCTCATCGGGTGAGTGTCGTTGGTCGATGCACTGTTTGGCCTCCACCTACACTGAGCTCATCGGCCACCAGCGCTACCTTCTGCACCCATCCCCCCCCCGCCCCCCAACGCTGAGAAACCTTTTTCTAAACACATGTGTCCTCTCCTAAAGCCATGGTCTTCCTACGTCCGGGCAGTGTGTAACCATAGGCCGGTGCGTGGCTTGGACAACAGACATTTATATCTCACAGGCGCGGGCAGATCAGGTGTCTGGTGAGAACAGACACTCGTGCTGGCTTGCAGACAGCCTGGTTCTCATGTCCCCACGTGGCAGAGAGCAGAAAGAGAGGGTCACATTGAAGGTGGCACCCCCTCCAGGCCGGGTCCCAACACCACCAGAGATTCTGATGGAGTTCATCTCGGTGTAGCCTCCCGATGTTTTCAGAACAGAGCGGAGCTATAATTTACAAGCGAGAAGAGTAGACTCCTTAAGGTCTCAATTCAGAGCTTTGATGATTATGTATGCACCCTTGTAACCACCAGCTGAGGCAAGAAGAACATTCTGTCCCCCGGAGGGCTCCCTCGGGCCCCTCTTAGCTCAGTTCCCAGCACCCCCTGCCCCGAGGGCAACCACTTCTGCCACTGTCCTTCCCTCTGCCTGTTCTTGGACTTCCTAGGATGCGATCATGTGGGGTTGGGGGAGGGGATGAGGGTTCGTTCCTCACTGTAAGCAGTGGGGGAGGGGCTCCATGCTCTCCGGCGGATCTTCACGCGCAGCCGGACCACGCTCAGAGCCGTTGCTTAACATGTCATTAAGAGCTTAACATTGTGCCTCCCTCTAGTCATTTATTAGGCAAGATTGCAAAAAGAAAAAAGGGAAGGTTTTCCTTAGATTTTCCTCTGCAGCTCTGGGCACTGTCCCCTCAACCATCTTACCTGCGTCCTGGTGATAACAGCCCTTACATAGCACTCCCTTTGGGGGGGGCACCCCGTAAAATCCTTCCATGGATGAGCTCACCCCACTCCCCCAGCCTGCTGAGGCGGGAGCTATTATTATCCCCATTTCACAGGTGAGCAAACTGAGGTCCACGCAGGTGGCTCCAGTCCCTCACTCGACCCCTCTGTACACCTTCGGTGCAGGGCTCCAGCTGTGTCCTTCCCCGTGCGGCGCCGTCCCCAAGAATGCCGCCAGAGGTCTCACTAAAGTACAGACACACAGACTGACCTGTCCCCTCTGAGCCCTTGAATCAGAATCTGCCAGCTTGGAACCTGGCGACTTGTGCTTTTAAATACTCCCCCATCCGAGAGCCACGGATGTGGGAGCAGCGACCCAGGCCAGGAAGAATGCCCAGCAGGTGGTGGTTCTCCGTTTTCCAGACAAGGACACGGGATCTCGGGTCAAGTGCACAAGTGGACACTAGAGGGAGGGGGGGAGGGAAGACTCCTTGACTGCCCTGTGCTCACACTATGCTCCCTGCACTTTAGTCTCGTCCCCCCACTCGGGAGCTGGCACTGTCCCTGCGCCCGCCCGGGGCCCAGGCCACCTGCGGTCCTCAGTCCCGTGCTCTTGTCCTTTCCCACAGATTACTCCACGATGCAGGCGGTCCAGGCCAGCATGATCCTCTCCACCATTCTCTGCTGCATCGCCTTCCTGATCTTCTTGCTCCAGCTCTTCCGCCTCAAGCAGGGAGAGAGGTTTGTTTTAACCTCCATCATCCAGCTCATGTCATGTAAGTAAAACGACAGGCTTCCTGGGATCGGCACCCCC
>NW_005363642.1:1647187-1651270 GCF_000412655.1 Myotis brandtii
CGCCCACCTTCCCAGCCAGGAGGGTGGCAGGTGAGGACTCGGAAAGGAGAGGTTGGCAGCTGTGCCCCGGTGCCTCCGTGGGACGTTTCATATTTTGGAGTTTGGATTTAGTTAGGGGGTCAGGGCAGGTGTCCTTCCTGAGCTGGAATCTGTAGGGTGAGTAGGAGTTGCTGCAGAATGTGCTCTGTTGGTACAGAGGGGAAGGAACAGTGTGTCAGGCAGAGGGAACAGCATGACCAAAGCCCTGTGAAAGAAGAGACTTAGCTGGCCAGTGGGACTGGAGTGTAGAGACTGGGGGTGGGAGGCCTGGTGTGAGCTGAACCAGACTCATAGGTGTTGTAAGCCTGCTAGGATTTGGGGGTCTTTTTCCTAAGCTGGTGGGAAGCCACCAACTGGCTTTTTGTCATTTTTTTTTGGCTGGTTGGTGTTAGACGCGCCTGCTTTGGGCCCTTGGGGGCTGCTGGAGATACAGAGATGAACAAGACACGGCCACAATCCTGAAGGGACTTAGAGAAATAAGGTGTCTCAGAGTACTTTGCCCTACTTGTGAGTTTTAGAAGCCGGGGTAGAAGCCTGTGCCACCACAGGATGGTTTGTTACTGTTCCTCAGTAGAGAGTTAAAGCTTTCTGATGACAAAAACTGGAAGCCCCCCCCCCCTTCCACTGTACTTTCCAATCAGGGATAACGGGTGGCTTGAGGAGGATGAGAACTCTGTATTTCAGAGACCGCCTGCTGCCTGGTGCTAACTCCCACCTCCTTCCAGCCACTTGTCTGTCTCCCAGACTTCATTCTCTGCAGTCCAGACCTGCCATGCCCTCAGCATAGTCCCAAGGCACATTACCACACACCAGGGTGATCTGTGTGCCTGCAACTGTTTCAGTTTTACTTTTTGTTTTTTTAAATTCTCACCTGAAGACATGCTGAGGGAGAGAGAGAGAGAGAGAGAGAGAGAGAGAGAGAGAGAAACATTGATGTGAGAGAGAAACATTGATTGATTGCCTTCCATATGCTCTCTGACTGGGAATCAAACCCACAACCCAGGCATGTACCCTGATCAGGAATTGAACCGGCAACCTTTCAGTGCTCAACCAACTGAGCCACTCCGGCCGGGCTGTCTCAGTTTTAAAACTGAGTCCTGCATCCCAGGAAACCCCTCAGTCCTGGGCATAGCAGGCTGGCTGGTCACATACAGCATCCTTCTCTCAGGGCACCTTACCTGACAAGCCAGGGTGCAGGCAGAGATGAAAGCATTTCGATCATAAAAGACCTTGGAGGGTCTCTTGGTCCCCGAGCCCCAAGTCCACCAGGATCCCTCTGGGGACCTGTCTAAAGTGCAGACCCCAAAGGCCCATCTTGACCTGTTGGTTAGAACCTGGGGATGTGTGTTCTCATCCATGAGCCCAGCACTTGGGAGCAGTGACGCAGACCCAGACCCAGTGAGGCCGAGAGAAGCAATACAACTTGCCCAAGGGCACCCGTGAGGGGGTGTCTGCCCTGCCTCTTCCTTTACTTTCTTTGTATCTCGCAGTGAGAGGCATGGACACCCCACTACTCGCACCATTAATGGCCATTGAATCTCGACACGTAACATGCAGAGAGGGAGTTGGGGAGTTTCCCATTCAAGTTTACTTTCTGTTATTGTCTCCATGTGTCTGTTTGTCTCTGAAGGCCATTTAGTCAAAACTGGTTACCTTGATACAAAAGTCACACACACCCCTTTGCCGTCCATAACAACTCCTTTTACCATTTTCTGGCCCAAAGACCTGCCCCTCTCTCTTCTGCCCCAAGCCTGCAAGGTTTGGACGCCATATCAGTCAGTGATGTTCAGGTGTGAGCAACAGACGCTCTAATAACTTACGTAAGAGCCGGATGCCGGGGCAGCTCACACGATTCAAAGGAAAAGCTGGACACCAGGTCTCGGATAGAGGATCCAGGCAGCAGGAACTGATGGGCAGTCACTTCAGCGAGATGCTGGCAGAATCTGTGTGAATCAGAAGACAGTGTGGCTTTTCCCTAGATTCAAGCCTCCAGGAACAACAGTCTGATCGGCAGAGATTGTCATACACTCAACCCCCAGTTAGAGAAGGGCTGGCACCCTGATGGACAGTCCTAGCTGGCCAGGGGAGGCTGTAGGTCCCGCAAGGAAAACTAGGGTGCTCAACCTCATCCCAGCATTCATGTCTGTGATTCAGTCAAGTTGCCTTTGGCTGCAAGTAAGAGAAAATTCCAATTAACAATGACTTCAGCCCTAACTGGTTTGGCTCAATGGATAGAGCGTCGGCCTGCAGACTGAAGGGTCCCAGGTTTGATTCCGGTCAAGGGCATGTACCTTGGTTGCGGGCACATCCCCAGTAGGGAGTGTGCAGGAGGTAGCTGATCAATGTTTCTCTCTCATCGATGTTTCTAACTCTCTATCCCTCTCCCTTCCTCTCTGTAAAAAAAAATCAATAAAAATATATTTTTTAAAAAAAAAACAACACAATGACTTCAGCCACAAAGACCTTTACTTTTTAAATATAACAAATAGGAGGTGGAAGGTGCCAGAGTTGGTCCGGCAGCTCAGCAGCAGTATCCAACCCTCACACCTTTCATCCTTCTATGCCATCATCCTCAGAGTGTCAGTGATACTCTCATGGCCCCCAAAAGGCTGCCACAGCTCCGGCCATTCCCTCCCAACCTAACAGGCTAAAGTAGTATGCAAGGAGAAGTACAGAGTTGAGTAGTGGGGGACAGACATTGTACAGAGCCTGCAAAGCCTGAACTATTTACCGTCCAGCTCACCCCTGGTTTAGATACATGATGTCTTATCTTCTGGGCTGGGCACACGGCTGCCCAAATAAAATTGGCTTCAGCCTGGCCAGCATGGCTCAGTGGTTGAGCATCGACCCATGAACCAGGAGGTCACGATTCGATTCCCAGTCAAGGCACGTGCCCAGGTTGTGTGCTCGATCCCCAGTGGGGGGCGCGCAGGAGGCAGCTGATCAATGCTTCTCTCTCATCATTGATGTTTCTATCTCTCTCTCCCTCTACCTTCCTCTCTGAAATCAATAAACATATTTAAAAAAATAAAAATTGGGTTCAGCTAGCAAGAATGGGCAGCAAAATGGTGACAGGGGAGGCAGCAATAGTCAAAATATTCGTTATCATCGTTCCAATAGACTAAAACAAACACCTATAATAATAAAAGCTTAAGTTGGTCTCTAATAGTCCCCTCAGGGGCCTGGGACACGCTGCGGCCCGTCACTTATTGGTATCTTCACTTTTCTTCTCCCAGGCCTGTGTGTCATGATTGCAGCTTCCATTTACACAGACCGACGCCAAGACATTCACAACCACAACTGGCATTTCTATACTCTGACCGCAGAAGGCACGTACGGCTACTCCTTCATCCTGGCCTGGGTGGCCTTCGCCTTCACCTTCATCAGCGGCCTCATGTACCTGATCCTGAGGAAGCGCAAATAGACACCGGCGCTCGGTCGCTCTCACGCAGTACAGAGTCTACATCCAGATAACCGTTTTGTATATAATCCGTTTTTTTGTTTTGTTTTGTTTTTTTGTGGTTTTTCTAGCAAACATATTGTTTCCTTTAAAAGCCAAAAAAAAAAGAAGAGGTTTTGCATTCTTGAGATCAGAGAACAGACTGTGACGGCTGGAATTCAGAACTCCCGCCGTCGGAAAGTCCCAACAAGACAAAGCCAAAAATCCAGCCATGCTCAAACCCTAAAATGTCCAGCAGG
This sequence comes from Myotis brandtii, assembly GCF_000412655.1. Lineage (NCBI taxonomy): Eukaryota > Metazoa > Chordata > Mammalia > Chiroptera > Vespertilionidae > Myotis > Myotis brandtii. The sequence goes on from NW_005363642.1 coordinate 1,650,926, forward strand.
ATGTTTCCTTACCACGGGGATGTGATGTGAGGACAAGAGGCCGAGAAAGCCAGGTCTCGGGGGACATCTCCCCCTAGGTTTGGGCCACACCATGTCCTCCTCATCTCAGCTTCCCTTTCCCGAGTCTCTGGGTGTTAGTGGTGGAAGGTGGGGTGAGGGGCGGCCAGGTGAGGGATGAAACCTCCTCAGGTATTCAGCCAAGTTCCATGTGAGAAACAGGTATGGACCCTGGTGTTCTGCCTGTGCCAGACCACGGCCCTAACTGCCTATAACGGGCTAGGTCCCGAAGGTGCCACCTAAGCTTGCAGGCGACGTCACCTGCTTGCCTGGGGGGGGGGGGGGGGG
>NW_005363642.1:1651340-1669866 GCF_000412655.1 Myotis brandtii
GCGCCCCCCTCCTTGCCTGGGGGGGGGGGGGCGTCAAATGTGGGCTCACCCTGAGGCAAAGACTTTCTCATCTTGTGGTCCCTAGTACACCTGTAAAATGCACACTATCGGGTACCCACCCCCAGACCTACAAAATCTGTCTTCAGGAGTGGGGCCCGGAAGCCTGCATTGCTGACAAGCTCCTCCGTGATGCTTATGTGCCTTAAAGTTGAGGGCCACCTCCCAGAGCCCGGGGAGCAGAACTGCCTCACAAATGTTAAAGCTCTCATCATATTAAGCTGGGAGGTGGGTCCCCACTGCAGACCAAAGCCCTGGCCTCCATCAGCTCTTGATTCTTCCCTGTCCCTGCCACAGCTGCTTTCATCTGGACCACCCGACCTCCAGGCCCAGACCCCACACCCCACTAGCCAGCCACCCTGGGGGGCGGGGGCCACAGCCTCCTTATAGCCCTAAGTCAGAAGGCCTCTCCCTTCTCTTCCTGACCTGCCTTCTAAGCTGGTTGGCCTCTACTACATTTCTGGAGCCTCAGAGGACCCATCCACCATCCATTCATTTACCCATTCATTCATTCATTCACTCATCAGCATAAGGCTGGTGATCATTTCTCCTTCTGGGGCTCATCGTCCAAGGAGAAGATGAATTAAAAACCAATTAGGAAAACTAATTAAAAACTGTGATGAAGGCTGCGAAGACCGCAACCAAGGATTGAAAAGCGGGGCCGGTGGGTGGGAGGGAACCTGCTTCGTGCCTGCCTACCTTTAAATGCCCCTGGAGGCATGGAGATCACCCTCAACATCGCTCACTCACCTGTGCAGCTGGCATTTATTGGGCAGCATTGTCTATTCCATCAAGAGGACGTTTAGTTCTGTGGAGCATCCCAGGGCCCTGAGAGCCAATGAAGCAGTGACAGGAACCCAGTCTGCTGTGGTTCTCGGACTTGAGAGGGCGCGAGTGCCACTCGGGGGAATCTGCCTTGTCAGGGTCTAGGTGGGTGGGTGTTCCAGACACTTCCGGGACTATACTGAGAAATGCAGCTTTGGGGAGTCTGTCCTTAGGTGTAAAAGCACCACGAGGTGTGAGGTGTGCGGCAATGGCGCCTGACCCTGGGGCGTGCCCCATTGAATGAGCTCTTTGCGGGCCTCAGTCCTTTTCCTCTGGTGCTGAGCGTGCTTCTGGGGAGGCATGCCTGGGCCAGTGCGACCTGTTGGCCGCGTCTCGGCACTGGTGCTGCTTAAATGCTTCTGCACTTGACCTGCTGAGTGGCAGCGATCTGCCATCAGCCCAGTTCTGTGTTGAGTAGCTTTGGGGCCACCGTGGACTCCTTTTCAGTGCAGGATGGGGTTTTTCTGTCCATCTACTTGTTCATTCATTGTTCATTTTCCACCGAGTACTCCGTGCCTGCTATGTTCCAGGCAGGGTGTGAGGCTTTGAAAACACAGGGGCGAGCAAATCCAGGCATCCTCCCTGAAGCAGGACACCCGCCCCACAGAGAGGCCACCAGCACAGTGCAGGGTGACATCGGGCCAGGGACAGGACAGGGTGCCACCTCCTGGAAAACTCAGGCGTGGGGTGGGTCGGAGCAGCCACACGCTTGGGGTTTGGAGGATGCTACAGGAGCCTCTGGAGGAAGGTGGGTCTACAGTGCCCCAGCTTCCCAGCCAGGTGGCTTTTCTCTAGTTTCCTGGTGGCCACGTGGAAACAAACCAGCAGCCCTCAGAACCAGGAATCTGGTAAGCCTCATCCCCGGGCAATGCACGAATTTCCTTCTCCAAAACTTGAGGGGTGCGTGAGAATCTGAAATGACCCCATGGATTTTCCTGGCTGGTTGCCGCTACTGTACAGCACTTAGCATCCACATCCATCGTGATGCCAAGGTTTTGTGACTCATGAGAGCTGCCTGCCCTGCATTGCCGAGGTGGGAACGAGGTGATGGCGTCAGGGAGAAAATACCCACATTTCTTACCTGTAGGCAGAGTCAGCCCTCACTCGGTGCTTATGAGCAGTTACTCAAGAACATCAACAACAAAGAAAACTAACTGAGACATCCAGGAAGCAAAAATTAGGACCAAATATATTACTGGTAACAACTGTATTTGAAGGAACTGTAGTTTGCGCATGTTAGGACATTTTTATACAGTACTGTAATTCTTTCATGGGGGGGAGGGGGCTATGGATGGAGACAGACTAACTCGTTTTGTTATTCGCATTAAAATTACTTTGGGTCTCTGTCAAGTGAGTTTGGAAAATTGATGTGTAGCTCTGAGTGAATGTATATATTTATACCCGAACGCGGGAGAATTGGAGACCTCCCCCCAGTCCTCCATCCTCTGCGGCAGGTTGGTGGCCTGTGTGCATCCCTAATTGACAGGCTGAGGTCCTGGGATGCTCTGTATTAACTGATGCCGAGGACACCTGGACCCCCAAGCCTGTATGTAAACATACTAAACATAGTAGCTTAGATAGAAGCTGTAGCATCATTTAAAACCTGCCTGGATGGGGAATGACTAAACTTGCTAATCGTTGAAAGGCTACTTACAATACAGCGCATTGGGCAGTTTTGTATATTGGGGGCGTGGTGGTGATGAGAAAATGCAGGGAAAGGCCTAGAGGTTAAGTCTGAACCTTGGTTTGTGGACAAATGTGATTTTAGGGTATTAGATACTTTCTCCTTAATGTGCCTTTAAAATAGTACATTTTCTATGTTTTGTATAATCTGAAACTGTACATGAAAAATAAAGTTTAAAACCAAATCGCCCAGAGCCACAGCCTCGAATGTGCCCACGCGTGCCAGCATCTAGGTTAGAATGCTGCCATGTCGAGTGGCAGGCGGTCATTTGATTTCTCATCAAGATGTAAGTGTGGTTTTTACAGCCAGCAGTTGGTGCCTGACAATTCGTCATAGGACAGACTCCCACCACCTTTGCCTGGATGAACCAACCGCAACTGCTCAGGACCTGGGCTTCCAGAAGGCTCCATGCTGGGTTAACGATCTGCTAATACCATCTTAAACTTCGTAATGATATTTCAGCAAACAGCCCCACATTCTCATTTTGCAATGGTTTCCACAAAATATGTAGACAGTCCTTTCTCTTCCTTTTTCTTTTTTTCAGTATGGCTTACATTCAGTATTATTTTGCACTAGTTTTGTTACTGGGCGGGGTCTGGGCCCAGAGGGGGTCTGTCTAGGCCTGACCAGTAGTGTGTGGGTTCTTGACTTTGTGCAGGAAGGATTGTGCAACACAAGTCCAGGTGATTTTTAAAATATATATTTTATTGATTTTTTACAGAGAGGAAGGAAGAGTGATAAAGAGTTGATGGGAGAGAAACATCAATCAGCTGCCTCCTGCACACTCCCTACTGGGGATGTGCCCGCAACCAAGGTACATGTCCTTGACTGGAATCGAACCTGGGACTCTTCAGTCCGCAGGCCGACGCTCTATCCACTGAGCCAAACTGGTTAGGGCAAGTCCAGGTGATTTTGAGAGCACGTTTATTCAAGCTGGGGACAGTGTGAACAAAGGAGGGGCTTAGGGTAGAAGGAGCAAGGAGAGAGCTGAGGCAGGGCTGCTTTGGCTCACTGAGAAATAGGTCACAGTAAATGAAGTGAGCTCACTGGGAAAGTCAGAGAAAATGGGGGCCTTGGAGACAGGTTCAGGGAGTAAGCCTGGGATGAGCTGCCGCTGCCCGCTGCTCCCTTGGTGGCAAGTGTCATGAGGACCCATAGAGTTTAGGAAAAAGAAAGCAGAGTTACAAGGTGTGGGGGTGCTCTAGCAAGAGCATGCCATGGATCCTTTGTCTTGAGGCTTTATATCTTTCTCTGGCCAGTGGGAATCCTAGGGAAGGTTTCAGAGGAGGTCTTCGCAGAATTTTCATTAGCTCTTCAGGTGTGACCTTCAATATGTTGACTCATCCAAAGGTGCGTAGATAGGTATCAGGAGTTATTTCCTGGTTAGTTTTATTTTCAAAGAACATCATTGAAGAGGGATGGGACAGAGGCTGTTCTGCCCCCCAGACGGTCTGGAATGTGGAAACCATTTGTTCCTAAGTGTCCTTGGTTAGGGAAGAGAAAACATTGTCATTCATTAGCTGGCTGTAAACTGCTCAAATTGTTTGGCCTTGTTTGATTATTCTGCCACCGTTTCCCTTATAATACTTGTCAAGGAATTTCCCTAGCTTTTTACTATCCTGCCACAGTTTCAGGTGTAGGATATAGTGGTTAGACAATGATATACTATGCAAAATGCTCCCCCTGATATTTCTAGCCAGCCTGTTCTTTAGTTTGTATTTAATGAAGACTTCTGCTTTAAAGGTTTGGGTGATGATGAAAATCAGACTATCTGTATTACACACCCCACTGAAAAAAAAAAGCAGCCAGAAAAAGAGAGAATGGAGAGATCTTTAATTTTTATCTAAGGAATGCCAAAAGCAGTTAAAGCTACCTATCTAAGGAACCCATGTTTCCTTGTCTCCACACAGGGGTTGCAAACTAAAACTTCTGGGGGCCACTGCCCATATTCTTTGTTTCTGGGTTTTTGTCCATTTGGCAGGTGGATGGTAGTCACTCCAGCCCACTCAGTTTTATATTTATTCCATTAGGGAAATTATCTTTTTCATCTACCAAATATTTGTGGCCTAGCATGACTTATCCTGGAGTATGAAAGTCTACCTCTGGTTTAGAACTTGCCTCGCCCATCGCTGCAAATCTCCAAATCCTTGGAGATTCTCCATCTATTTTAAATTGTAGGCTTCAGGCAGAAAGAATCTCAGTAAAACCATCTTTTTTTCCATTTTACCGTTAGATGGGCCATGTTTGCCCCAAGATTGACTTTTTCTTGTAGGAGTTTACTGAGGGTTCTAAGAAGATGAACATGTCAACATCTCAATGTGTTTCTACAACTTGTTCTACCACTATAACATCCACAGATATATGGTGGGTAAAATAAGTGGAAATTTATTTTTTATTTTTTTAAAGATTTTTTTATTGACTTTTAGAGAGAGAGGAAGGGAGAGAGAGAGAGAGAAACACTGATGTGAGAGCAAAACATCAATTGGCTGCCCCCTACATGCTCCCTACAGGGGACTGAGCCCACAACCCAGGCTTGTGCCCTGACCCAGAATCAAACCGGCAATGTTTTGGTGCACGAGATGATGCCCTACCAACTGAGCCACATCAGCCAGGGCAAAGTAGGTGGCAATTTAAATCAAGGTTAACCTATGACCTGTGGGCCAAATCAGCCCACTACCTGATTTTGTAAACATTATTGGCACACAGCCACACCCACTAATTTACATATTGTTCCTGGCTACTTTCAAAGGCAGAGTTGAGTAGTTGCAAAAGAAACCATATGGACCACTAAGCTTAAGATATTTACTATCTGGCTCTTTACAGAAAACATTAACCAAACCTTGGTGTAAACCAAATGTTTTACAATAGCAATGCAAGGGCCTAGAATGCCCTCTGCTCTGCCACCTCCGCTGGGCCAATTCCACATTAGAGTGCTTGGTGCTCATCCCAAATTTAAGATTAGGGTTCTTAGTTGCAAGCAACAGTGACTGCAGTTGATTTAAACAGGAAAGGAATTTATTAAAAGGAAATCAGGTGGCATACATGCTTGGAAATATACAGCCAACCCCCCACCCTCCAATTGCCTCAGATTGTTCCACAGTACTCAAATTCTCCCACAACGACATCAAAATTACAACTAAACCACAGAAAAACCACCATTCAGAACCATCTGAAATCTAACAGAATAGAAGTCCTACAACTAAGGATACAAAGAAGTAGCCACATCGAGACTGGTAAGAGAACTGGTTCCACACCAGACAAAAATCTGCAGGAATATCTTGGATAAAAAGGTCCCTTCTGAGGAGCGAGGGGTCCCAGCCCCACACCAGTCCCCCGCCCCTCCCCCACAGCCCAGGGCCCCAGCACCAGAAAGAGATGTCCCCATGACTTCTGGCTATAAAAACCAGCAGGGATTGTGGCTGAGTGAATAGAGGGCTTCTGGAGTCCCAGGCAGTACCTCTTAAATGGCTGGCTCAAACTTACTTGGACTCATTCATTCTGAGCTCCAGCATTGGAGCGCCAAGGACATATGAGGAGGAACTGAGTTGTCTGGCATTGAAGCAAGAGCTGGAGGGGCAGCTTTATCCCAGGCAGAAGTGCTGGCAGAGGCCATTGTTTCTTTGCTGAGCCCTCCCCCAACAGAGCTAGCAGGCAGGTGCCATATCTGAGTCTCCATCAACTTGGTTATCACTGTTCACCTGCCCTGGTGATTCCCTGAGATCCTGCCCCACCCAACTCTGGGTCCAACCCAAGCCATTTCCAATGGCTTTTCCTTATAAACAGCCCATCTTGACTCATGCTTGGATGTTCCTAAAATATCAACAACAACAAAAAAGTATCTGGCCTTCACATGCCATGTACATCTCACTAAGTGGCCTCGGGTCCAGCACTAGCAGCAGCTGGCCTTTGTTCATAGCTTGGCCTCTGCTGGGCACCTCCAAGCCTAACACAAGTAGCAGCCACCTGCTGGTTGCGTTGTAGCTCATACCAGGTGGTACAGTGCAGGGCACAAGTGGCAACTGACTTCCTGGGAGGCCTCAGAGATAGCACCCCCAGTGGACAGCTTCAGGCCACATCGAAGCACCACCCAATCTCCTCCATAAGGGACATTCTCAAGGGGAAAACTTAGCAGGCACCAGAACCCCACTGAAATAAGTCCTGCTCCATGAGGTTGGCCACTGCACAGCTGATCCACCAGGGTGGTCACAGCCATTCCTCACAGCCAATTAACCTGGGGATAAATCCCTCCCATTGAGGTGCCAACAGCAATCAAGGCTCAACTACAACAGGAGGGCCCACATGGGGTAGCGGCACACATGGAGTGCCCAGCTCAGGTGATCAGGGAAGCTATGTCATGGACCCTACAGAACACCCACTATATAAGACCACTTTACCAAGTCCAGCAGACATAGCAGCTCTACCTATGAAACAAACACAGGAAGGCTGCCAAAATGAGGAGACAAAGAAATGTGTCCCAAATAAAAGAACAGAACAAAACTCCAGAAAAAGAACTAAACAAAATGGAGACAAGGAATCTACCAGATGTAGAGTTCAAAACACTGGTTATAGGATGCTCAAGGAACTTATGGGAAGAGTACATGAACTTGTAAAAACTAAAACATAGAGGTAGAAACATAAAAACAGAACTAGAAAACATAAAAAGAACCAGTCAGAAATGAAGAATACACTAACTGAAAAGAAAAATACATTACAGTAGAGTAGATGAAACAGGGGATCAAATCAGAGATTTGGAAGACAAGGAAACAGAAAACATCCAATCAGAACAGCAAAAGAGAAATCCAAAAAAGTGAGGATAGTATAAGGACCTTCTGGGACAATTTCAAGCAGACCAACAATTGCATCATGGGAGTACCAAAAAAAGAAGAGAGAAAACAAGGAATTGAAACCTATGTGAAAAAATGACAAAAACCTCCCCTAATCTGGTGAAGGAAATAGACCATACAAGTCCAGGAAGTGCAGAGTCCCAAACAAGATGAACCCAAAGAGGCCCACATCAAGACACACAATTAAAATGCCAAAGGTTAATGACAAAGAGAGAATCTTAAAAGCAGCAAGACAGCCGAAACCGGTTTGGCTCAGTGGATAGAGCGTCGGCCTGCGGACTGAAAGGTCCCAGGTTCGATTCCAGTCAAGGGCATGTACCTGGGTTGCGGGCACATCCCCAGTAGGAGATGTGCAGGAGGCAGCTGATCGATGTTTCTCTCTCATTGATGTTTCTAACTCTCTATCTCTCTCCCTTCCTCTCTGTAAAAAATCAATAAAATATATTTTAAAAAAAAAAAAAAAGCAGCAAGACAAAAGTGGTTAGTTACCTACAAGGGACCTCCCATAGGACTGTCAACTGATTTCTAACAGAAACTTTGCAGGCCTGAAGAGATTGGCAAGAAATATTCAAAGTTATGAAAAGCAAGACCTACATCCAAGATTACTCTACCCAGCAAAGCTATCATTTAGAACTGAGGGACAGATAAAGAGCTTCCCAGACAAGAAAACACTAATTTACAGAATTTAAGCAGTGATTTTACAATAGAAACGAATTTATTTATAAATGTTAATTATTTGGTTTAACACTAAAGAATAAATCAAGAAAATCATAATTATTACAGATTACTGTATGGTTGTCACTGAACACAACGCAGAAGAGGGTGTGTCCCACACATTACACTCCTAAGGTGTGTGTGTATGTGTGTGTCAAACTGTTTAGGGTACAGATGGAATACTTGTGAAAATGCAGATTCTAGACCTGCTAAATATCTAAGGTCATGACCCAGAATCTAAATTTTATAAACCTTTCAGGTTATTTTGCTGACCACAAGTTTGCAAGCCATCATTTTAAGGGATCAGACCTATGTACATAATCACATGGATTTTCATTTTACCTTTAGCAGTAAACCTGGAACGAGAAATATTTTATATATAGACGTGTATATGGATTTCTACTCCCCCCTCCAAGAAATATGTGTCCAAAAAGTTTCCTCCTTCCAATGTATTTGCTTTATGGACATCGAAGGCCAAGTGGCCAGAGTGAATGAGCAAGTAATGCTACTGCCTCCTAGTGGTGGTGTGTGGCCACACAACAGAACAATAAAATACTGCAGCAAAGATTACATCGTTTCACATCCAATTTAGCCAAATCCAACGTAGCTGACAGAAGCTAACGTGGGTTATTCCTCATTACTTTACATTTAACTCTATTATGACCAGAACATTGCTGGGTACCTATCTTCATTGAGCTCAATTTATTAATTTTTAGCCATTTGATTCTTGTGATCATGCTTTCAGTTACTATAATATTACTACATTGAGACAGATTTACAGTTTGCAACTGGATGTCTGAGTAGAATTTACTATTTCTCAGTGTTGGCCCAACTGACGTTTGGACCAGATAATTCTCTGTCGTGGGATGTCCTGTGTGTGTCAGATATTGAGCAGCATTTCTGGCCTTCACCCCCTAGATGCCAGTCGCACACACCCCCCAAAACTGTGACAACCCAAAATGTCTCCAGACATTGCCAGGTGTCCCCTGGGGAGGGGAGGCAAATTGCCCTCATTTGGGAATCACGGCTGTAGGGTTTTATGCACCAGGAAATATGGTGATTGGCAACCATAGGCAGCTTGAGGGTGAGGGTGCTGTTGGAAATTGCTAGTGAAGGTGGCGGGCCCAAAACATCTCCCACCAGTGGGCAAAGCGAATGACAGCCTACCACTGTGGCCCCCGGCATATCTTTGAACACCCAGGGGAATAGCACAGGATGTGCCTGGTCCCCAAACAAACTGCACGTGTGCTCAATGTTCATTATCGACTAAAACAGAGAGACCAGAGCAACCAAAAGGAAGTTATTTTCTGTAGTCGTGTTGGCAGCAAAGTGGCACCAGGTGTTAGATGGGTGGGGTCAGACTAGACCTGGGTTCAGAAACCTTGGTGCTTGGGTTCTGGCTAGAAAAGAATTCAGACCCAAGACTCAAACTATAGGGAAAGTTTATTTAGAAAGTCACAGCAGAGGTAGAAACAGTGAGCTGTAGAAGAAATGGGCTCAGGAAACAAATTACAAGGGCAAAAGAAGGGGCCCCTAGAGCTCAGGAGGGAGAAGGATAAAGGTAACGCCTAGAGGGGAAGAGGAGGATGGGAAAGGCTTGCGTGTGCTCCTGGGAGGGAGAGTGTGCTAGGGCTCTGTCCTCAGGGCTTTTAAAGGTGGGGACTTTAGGGGCGGGGCCAGGGGAGGACCTTAATAGAATATGCATCAGCTTTCCAGATGTGTCCTTCCAGGATCGTGGTCTCCACTGATGGGTCGGCGCCAGGGCTGGGGGTCATTAGTCATTGCAGCTGGTCCTGAGGTCAGCCATGGCAGCATTTGCCTGGTTTTGTTGCTTCTCGGGGCCTGGAGCGGAAACACAGCTGAGGCCTAGTTGTTATCCCCAGGGGTCGATGCTTAAGGAGTGGTCTGCACTGGCCCACGTGGGAGTCTCCTGATGCCCCTCTTCGGCCCCTTGTTCCTCCTCCAAGGGGGTCTACTGCATGATTATCGACATGCCAGGGCAGGAAAGGTCAGGGGAGGGTCAGGACCCCATGACCAGCGATATGAAAGGTCAGGGGGTCTAAATCACATGACCACCAGTGCTAGGGGAGGAAAGGTCACCCTGGGGGCGGGGTCCTTGTTTTCCCAGTTTTGCCCGTTGCTAGGCACCCGGGCTTTTGCCTCTGTTGACCTTCTGTACCTGGCCCATCATCCTTTCTCTGCTCGTGTCTGTCTAACTGCCTACCACAGAAGGACATAGTGTAATTTCACCAGGGGCTTGGACACATGCAAGAAAAGGGAGGTAAATGTATGGTTTTTATGTTTTGTTTTTGCCAGGAGGGGAAGTTAAGCTGCCATGATATGCTGCCGCCTCATCCAGAGAGGAATGGAGGGTAAAAGGACCGATGGAGAGGTGAGAGCCCAGCCAGAAGAGCATCCACATTCCCAGTGGGCCCAGAGTTGGTGATGCGGGATCGGGTATTAACAAAGCCACCACCACACCTCTGTCCTCTTAGCTGTTTGGGCTTGTGTTTTCCTGGAGCTTGCCTCTCTCCTCTTTGCCATCCTACAGCAGCCTTTGTCCCAAAAGCCCCACAGACCTTCCCAGATATCTGATGGGGAGGAAACATGGACCCCGCTGAGCTGGCTGCCTACATTCAAATCTGGTCCCAGCACTTCCCTGCTGTGTGATTTGGGGCAAACTGCTTGATATCTCTGGGCCTCTGCTTCCTGGAGAATGGGAACAGCCATAGCAGAAAGAGCAGGGGGTCAGTGCTCAGTCAGGGCTATCCATCCCTTATTATTGTCAAGTCATTGGGCCAAGGCCACCTGCCAGGTATGTGGCAGATTCAAGGCTTGACATTAGATGTTCTGACTCCAAGTCCTGGGTTCTCAACCTCACCACATGCCCGAGCCACTGGGGAAGCTTCCGAAGCCTGGATCCCACCGAGGTTGCCCTTTAATCGGCCTGGGAAGCAGCCTGGGTGTGGAAGTTGTTAAAATTCTCCAGGTGATCCCAGCGTGCACGTGGGCGGAGAACCTCTCTCTGCTCCACGCACGTTATGACTCAGGTGCGATCTAACGACCGTCAGAATTGCGCAGTATTTAATGAGACGAGAACCAGCAGGGAAGAAAGGATGTTCACAGGGGATGGGTGATCACCACCTCCAATGTCTGGCTTATTTCACTTAGCATAATGCCCTCCAGGTTCGTCCAGGCCGTAACACATGACTGGGTTTCCTTTTTATGCCTGAATAATATTCTACTGCACATGCATCCATATTCTCTTCATCCATCCTTCTGTCCATGACTGTTTAGATTGTTTCCACCTCTTGATTCTGCTTACATGAGGTCCCTAGAGTAGTCAAAGGCATAGAAACAGAAAGTAGATGGTGGGTGCCAGGGCTGGGGAAGGGATCATGGAGAGTTGCTGTTCAAAAGTTCAGAGTTTCAGTTATGCAAGATGAGAAAGTTCTAGAGAGCTGCTGTACAACATCCTGCCAATAGTTAACAACACTGGATCGGACACTTTGTTAGGAGGGGGGATTTCATGTTATGCATTTTGTTTTTTTACCATCCTAGCTTTAACATATATATATTTTTTATTGATTTCAGAGAAGGGAGAGAGAGAGAGAGAGATCGATGATGAGAGAAAATCATTGCTCAACTGCCTCTTGTACGCTCCCCCCCCCCCCCCCCCCCCCCCCGCCGCTACTGGGGGGTCAAGGATGCAACCCAGGCATGTGCCCTAATCAGGAATGGAACTGTGACTTCCTGGTTCACAGGTCAATGCTCAACCACTGAGCCACGCTGGCCAGGCCACCATCCTAATTCTTTTTAATGGCAGCATTAAGGGGGTGGTTCAGACAAGTCTGAAGACTCCAGAGGGGGCAGAGGTCACACACAGTGGGGCTTCCTGGAGGAGGTGGTGGTGGCTGAGCTCACCTGAACCTGGGCTTTCTGGGAGGAGAGGCAAAGGGTGGAGCCAGCTCGTGGAGCCGCTGCCTGGGGTGGGAGAGGCCGGCTGCCGGGAGTTCATGCGGTGGGCTGACCCCTTTTAGTAAAAGCTGCAGACATTAACCCTCCCAGAGTTCCCTCCGCTGGTTAGAAGGCATGGCCTGCCTCCCCAGCCTCCCTGCTTCTGGGTGAGTTGACACAGTAACCAGAGTACCTATTAAAGGGAGGATGACTCAGCCTCCAGTGCTTGTCTCAGTCTTGCTTGGCTTGTTTTCTGGCAAAGGAGGCAGAGGGAGCCAATGGGCAAAATGGGGCAAAATGCATCAACTTGCCAGATTTCGCCTGCAGCTCAACTGGTTTCACATTTAGCCTAGAGTTCTGTCTGGTCGTGTGTGAAAACGCCTTTGTAATTTGCTCGCGGGAGAAAAGCCGTTTCTTGAAGTGTGGTCCATGGAGTCGCTGCCATGGAATTCCCTGGGGAGTGTGCTGAGCATGCAGTGTTCTGGACCCCATCCCAGATTCAGTGAGTGGGACCCTCAAGGGTGAGGCCTGGGAATCTGCCATTTTCACAAGCTCTCCAGGGATTTGGGCTGCAGGCTGTCGGTGGATGAAACCGGGCATATTTCACGGGGTGCTTAACAATGTAAACTAGCGCAGGCAGCCCCAATCAGGAGGCGGGATAACCCGCCCACGTGAACGTCCTTTCTTCTCTGCGGCTGCTGGCCTTTGTCTCACCGGACGTGACAGACACAGTGGGCCTCAGAGGAGAGTTGGAAAGGCAATGACCCGACTTCAGTTCAACCCCAAACGATACATTTTAAAAAGGGAAATCTCATCTCCTACTCGTGACCCACAGGTTTTCAAAATACCTGTTCATCACGTTGATGTGGATGTTTGTTTCTTCCTTTGTCTAATATGCAATCCCCTTGCTTGGTAACAACACCCCCGATTCCTTTTGGGGAGTCCTCTCCCTCTCCCTAGGGGCAAGCTGGTGGGCAGGTCAACCAAGGTGTCTCGTGATGTGTGACCCAAACCAGGCCAGTCGGTGTTTCTCTCCTAGGCAGTGAGGATGGAGATCCCTGTTGGCCTTCAATCTCTTGAGCAGCTGCATCTTATCTAGTCTCCATCAGTCCCTCTCCTTTCGATGGCCGCTTTGCCCCTTTCTGGGCCTTCTCTAGTCTGTGCTGAAATTCTGGGGGCCTCCTCGGTCCCTCACATAAATCCCTCTGATGCTTAACTTTTGCATCATTTGACAACTCTGAAGGTCCTTTCTCCCTCTCTTCTTTCTTTTATTTATTTTTTCTTTTTTTAAAAGCTTCTTCCCTTATGTCTGCATGGCGCCACCCTGTTCTGGAAAGCTTTGTTCTGTGCTTATTTGTCACAGGGAGAGGGGAAGAGCTGATGTGGGGATGGTAATGTGAGCCATTTCTGTGCTCTTCATTTTGCCATTCAACTTAGTCCATCAGAAAAGCTGGACATTTCATCACAGACAACACAGAGTACGTTGCTTCCATAGTCTCCTTGCGTTTTGAGTCTTCCCACTTGCATTGAATTCTCAGCTGACATCAATGGTCTTTAGTCTCCACCATTCGCTTCCAATTTGGTGAAAGGGTGCAAGGAGGAATGAAGTGAGGAGGGGATGATTTGCCTGATGATAAAATAAATCCACCTGCAAGGGCTTTTATTTCCAGAAAGAACTGATGCTCCAGGACAGGGATCACAGCCAGGAAAGAGTTTCTGACTCTTGAGTTTAGAAAAGCCAACTAACTGCTAGGGCAATTCCAGTTACAGTTTGTGAATCAAGTAGAGAATAAAAAATCAACTGAGAACCTGTGGGGGTCTGGGAGGAAAAGGCCAAGGGGTACCTAGATATCAGCAAAAAAGGGCTACATGGGCACCATGTTTCAAACATGTGACTTAACGGTATTGTGACACTCAATTGGCTTCCACACCAGAAAGTTTTAATTTTAATTTCAGAAATGTGGAAAAGAGGCATGACTGCCACCTGGTGGCCATTGTCCCAAATTGTTCGTTCAGGTCTGCTAGGGATGAATTTGTGACACTGAACACGGGAGGTTAAAACACAAACATTCGAAAGCCCTCAGCATTTGGCTACTGACCTGGTCTGTATACATTTTTATATTCAATTACAATCTTCATTATAAACCAAAATAATTTGGTTTGGTCAGATAAATTTTTATTTTAATCAGATATTCCTCAAAGAAGAGAAATGATTCCAGTGATCCCTGTTATGGTCAGTCTACATTTTCTTCTGCTGGGTTACTTATCCTGGAGAATAAGGTTGGGAGTTTATTTTGCCTCCTTCGTGGCCTTGGGGCAGAGTAACTGGACCCTGGGGTCTGGGCCTGATATATGTAATGAAGGTTCCCTGGGAGATATTCATTCTTTTCCTGCCCCTGTGTTACCGGTGAGACAATGAGACCTTGGTTCTTCTCTTCTTGAAGGAAAGATTTAAATCAAGAAACAAAGTGTAGCAAAGTAAGTAAGAATTCATTGGCCACAGCAAATATATACGTAGGATAGGGAAACAAGGAAGGGCATACAGGGGTCCTCAAACTACGGCCCGCGGGCCACATGCAAATACAAATATTGTATTTGTTCCCGTTTTGTTTTTTGACTTCAAAATAAGATATGTGCAGTGTGCATAGGAATTTGTTCATAGTTTTTTTTAAAACTATAGTCCGGCCCTCCAACGGTCTGAGGGACAGTGAACGGGCCCCCTGTTTAAAAAGTTTGAGGACCCCTGGCATAGAAGAAGCGACAGGAGGGTCTAGGCTGGGCTGCTTTGGCTCACTGAGAAGTCAGAGAAAAGGGGGCCTTGGACACAGGTTCCGGGGGTTAACCCAGGATGAGCTGCCGCAGCCCATTGCTCTCCTGGTTGCATGTTTCCAGGGGTTCCTTAGAGAGAGGAAGGGGAAAGGAATGGCATGGATGTGCTCCCCTGGGGGAGAGTGTGCACTGGGTCCTTCATCCTGAGCCCATGTATCTCTCTCTTGCAGGTGGGAATCTCAGGGGAGGGCTCAGGGGAGGTGCTCAATAGAATATCCATCAGCTTTCCAGGTGCGCTCTTTCAGGGTCCTGGCCTCCACTGATGGGTCAGAGCCAGGGCAGGGGGTCATTATTCAGTGCCGCTGGTCTAAGGCAGCCATGGCATCACTTGTCTGGTTTTGCTGATTTTCTGGGCCTGGAACTGAAATATAACTGAGGCCTAGATGTTACCTTTAGGAAGGAAATGATAACATGACTAAGGATATTAAAAGTCAGGGGATCCAAATTGCCTGACCAGCAATATGCTAGGGGATTAAAGGTTACCCTGGTTCTTGTTTGCTCATTTTTGCCTCTTGCTAGGCATCCAGGGCTTTCTGTCCCTGGCCCATCCTTCTTGTTCTGCTCATGGCGTCTAACTGCCTATAACACCTGGCCATCATTTCTACCACCCCAGTCCCAGCTGCTGTTCTCACCATTGCATTGTAATTGTCACCCTGGTAACCCTCCCTCCCCCATCACCCAAGCCCACTCACCAGTTTGTTTTCCAGAGTGATCCAAACCCTCCCTTCTGGTCCTGTCACCCATCTGGATTGAAACCTTCAGTGGCTTTCCGTTACTCCCAATAGAATGACCAACTTCTCAACATAAACAACAGTCTCGGAGTGCCCCAGGTGAAATATAAATTTTTAGGATGAAATAGGCAGGTTTAGGAAATTTTCAAAATTAAGGGGTCCATGGAAAAAAACACAGGGCTACAGAGTTGCAAAAGGTACATTTCCATAAGACAAGGGAGCAGGGAGCCAGCAGAAGTTACATTTCCATATGCCAAGGGAGCTGGGAGTAGCAAAAGATACACATTTACAAAATAAAGAGAAGGCAGCCCCTCATTCAAAGAGGAAGAAGAGCCCAAAGGGAATGGAAGAACAGTAGGGGAGAGGAAGGAGGGAACCTCAGGTGAAACCTGAACTCAGGAGTTGCTATAGTGACCAAATCAAAGGGAATATTAACCAATCAGAGGGGATAGTAGGACACAGGAACTTGCAGCCTTTATAAACTGTGGAGGAGGGACTTAGTGGGACTCTTTCCCCCTCCCCACGTGGGAGTCTGTGTTTGTTCTTCAATAAAGTTCCACCTTTGCGATACCATCTTCCGTCTGACACCCTGGGAAGCCATCCTGCTCAGGCGAACACCACGTGTTCCAGTCCGAAAATCCCGTATCACAGGTGCTGTTGTTGCCTCATAAATGAGCCACAAGCTTAGTGGCTTAAAAAGAGTTTCATTTTGCTCACGATTTTTGTGGGGCAGGAATTTGGGTAGGGCTCAGCTGGGCTGTTACTCTGCTCCATGTGGCTGTAGCTGGCTGTTTAAAACCAGGGATCTGGCCCTAACCGGTTTGGCTCAGTGGATAGAGCATCGGCCTGCGGACTGAAAGGTCCCAGGTTCGATTCCGGTCAAGGGCATGTACCTTGGTTGCGGGCACATCCCCAGGAGGGGGTGTGCAGGAGGCAGCTGATCGATGTTTCTCTCTCATCGATGTTTCTAGCTCTCTATCCCTCTTCCTTCCTCTCTGTAAAAAATCAATAAAAATATAAAAAACACACACACACACAAAAAAAAAACCCCAGGGATCTGCTTCAAAGATGACCCCCTCTTATTTCACTGGCACTGACAACCCTCCAGCCTGAATTTTAAAATTATGGGAAATTATTCCTTTCAAAGAGATTTGAGAAAACTACCCTGGTGTATGGATTATTTCATTGTCTATATCAGTGATGGCGAACCTTTTGAGCTCGGCGTGTCAGCATTTTGAAAAACCCTAACTTAACTCTGGTGCCGTGTCACATATAGAAATTTTTTGATATTTGCAACCATAGTAAAACAAAGATGTATATTTTTGATATTTATTTTATATATTTAAATGTCATTTAACAAAGAAAAATCAACCAAAAAAAGAGTTCGCGTGTCACCTCTGACACGCGTGTCATAGGTTCGCCTTCACTGGTCTATATGGATGGGTCTAGCTTGTTGACCAGTAGTGTAACTGAACCCATGTTGGTATGCCTGATGGGCAGTAAGACCAATCACTAAAGCACTGAGTATGCAACAAGGAAAGGGAGGGAGAGAGAGAGAAAGAAACATCGGTTGCCTTCTGCACATGGCCCTACTGGGGATAGGACCCACAGCCCCGAAATATGCCCTAACAGGGAATCAAACTGGCAACCTTTCAGTGCACAGGATGTCGCTCAAACAACTGAGCCACTCTATCCAGGCAGAACGGTAACCAAAACAGGAGACAGGGAGAAAGCTCAAATCTTTCTCCCCAAGGGGAGAAATATGAGGAGGTTTGCCCTGGGTAGCTCAGTTGGTTAGAGCATCATCCCAATACATCAAGGTTTTGTTAGGGCAAAAATAGAATATTGGGGACTAGCTATAGTTATAAGAACTATTACTCATGCTCTGTTAATCGTGATTGCCTTGTTGTGATTAAAGAAAGGACATTCTAACCTGGCTGGGAGTTGTACCCCCAGGGACCTGGCAGTCAACCTTGGACCTGGGAGTCAACCTTAGAATGTGATCCATTCTCACTCAAGAACTGCCTATTATCATGGAAAGATTAGCAACCTTATTGCCCAAACAATGGAGTCCCACCCCAGCCCGCATTGCCTACTTCCCCATGCCTGGGATACCCATTTTGCATACTTTACCATGTAATCTTTGTCCTACCCTGTATAAGCAGCTGGCTGGCTTATGGGGGGCTGCAGAGCAGATTTTTGTGGGTGACCTGCTGCTCTCCCATCCTGCCAGCAGTATTGGAATAAACGTTCATATATGATTCAACCCTGTCTCTGCTTAATTGGCTCAAGTAGTGAGAGGCAGCCGGACCATTGGTTGTCCAGTTTCAGGTCTGATCCCCAGTCAGGGCACATACAAGGGGCAACCAATGAATGCATAAATAAGTGGAACAACAAATTGATGTTTCTCAGTACAATAAAAATAAATAAATGAATAAAAGACGAGGGATTTTACGTCTCCCTAAGGCAATTTAAACCATCTGTTCTTAGGTATCTTTGATTAGGGAAAATAGTTGTTAGGTCTGATCAAATAAGTGAATCGATACCCCTCCCTGGGAACTGGCTTTTCAGGCCATTTCACTATGGACATTCCCTTTGCTGAGACAACATTTCACTTGTGGTGACCACATTACATTACCTCCCCTCCAGGTATGCATAAAGAAGTCTCCACCCAGAAAAATCCCGCCAAAAGTCCTTTAAAATCGGCTGACAACCGTCACTGGGTGCTAGAGCCATGCCGGCTCAGCCACCTGGTGTGTGGATGATCGAATAAATTCCTAATCCTTCACCATTCTGGCCTTGTGCGCATTCTTCCTTCAGAGATTTAAAAGTCTTGAAATTTATCACCTGGGAGTTAATTGCTCAGCCAGTCCTATCTTTTGATC
>NW_005363642.1:1671344-1671726 GCF_000412655.1 Myotis brandtii
AGCCATCTCAAACAGGGCACCTAAAAAAATGTTTCATTTTATAATAATAAAGCCACCAACACAAAAGAATTACAATTCTTAAGTTGATGACAAAAATACCTGTAGGATTTGCAGCTGGTTGGAAAAATACAGGTAACTTTATGCTTCGAGTAGGTACTTTTGTCACCCGAGCGCGATTTGCGGACGCGACTAGCACTAACCACTGCACAATGGCTCACTCAACTCGTGCATGAATAACACGCCTCCCCCGTGCTGCGTATCCCGCGGCTGGCCAGCACGCATCTCCCGTCACCCGACCAACCAACACCCCCTACTTCTTCTAACGCCACTTCTTCAAAATAGACTTGCCTAGACCGAAAACCGACTTCTGCGCATGGGCCAC
>NW_005363642.1:1671746-1694474 GCF_000412655.1 Myotis brandtii
GCGCCCGCACGTGGTATTTTGTGGAAGAGCCACACTCAAGAGGCCAAAGAGCCCCACATGGCTCTCGAGCCGCAGTTTGCTGACCACTGCCCTAAGGCTTATAAAGGCTGCAGATCTTTGTGCCTTGATTGCCCCTCTGATTGCTCATTATTTCCTTGGACTTGTTACTATAGTAACTTCTGAGCTCAAAGGTTGAACCTCACGTGGGGTTCTCCCCCGTCTCCCCCCTTCATTATTGTTTTCCTTTTCCCTTTGGGATTTCTTCTTCTCCTTCTGGATGAAGGGCTTCCTTCCCTTTATTTTGTAAATATAGACCTTCTGTCCCCAGCTCCCTCATTCTACGGAAATGTACCTGTTGCAGCTTTTCAGCTCCCCTATTCTATGGAAATATACCTTCTGCTGCTCTGCAGCCCTGTGCTTCTTCCATGATCCCCTTTAATTTCTAAAATTTCCTAAACCTGTCTTTTTCACCCCCCAAAATTCCTGTTTCTGTTCTGTGAATGAATGGAGCCTGTGGATTGACAAAAGGTAGATTAGCAGGAGAAAAGCAATACAAATTTTATTATTTTTGCCAGCACTGGGGCTTCAGAGAAATAAGTGAAACCCCAAAGATGGGAGGGGTAAGGCCTGGGGGCTTAAACAAAGGGCGATAAATTATGGAGAAGTGAGGAGACAAAGGCAAGGGGTTGGGGGCTTGCAGAGGTGGTTCCCTGGGGAAGGGACTAGGAATGCATAATCAATAAAGGTGGTTTAGTAGGGATTGTTATGCAGACTCATCTCCAGCATCTCCGGCCTTCCTGGTAGGAGAGGGGAACACCTTTACAAATGGAAATTTGTGTCACTTTTCCTTTACAAATTTACATCAACTTTCCTTTATGCCTGGAGTTTAGGCTGAGAGGAGGAAGGCAGAGAGCTCTTCCCATGTCTTCTGTTTCTCAGTTGCCTTCAGCTCAACATAATCCTTATGTCAAAGCGGCATATTTTGGGGTGGCATATCCTCATCCCCCATCAAAACCAAGTAGTTGCATTACAGCCTCCTCCCCACCCCCAATCTGCTGAGACTGAAAAGTAGGGGCTTACTGGATTTGTCTAATTATAGGGCTTTTTTACTTATTTATTTTGCAAGTTGAATTCTCTCCCTCCCTCCTCTGGACTTGTGGTCATGGGTAATGTGTAAATGCGTTAGTCTATCTCTGAACTTTTGCCACTTCGGTTGTTATCAGCGACTTCCAGAAAAGGCCTCAATCGGATTTCGTTATGTTGGGCACAGCTTCCTGAGGGAAGCCCCCTTAAGGTGACTGAGGGGGACTTTGTGTCTTCCTTATTGGTGGCGAAGGGAACCAAAGTTTTGCCACCCTGATATCGATTTTAAGCTGTTTAGTAAGAAACAAGACTTAGAACGAATCTTTATTCCTCCCCCCTTTCTTGCCCAAGAGATTCAAACAGAGAAACCTGCTTCAGAAAGGCAACCTCAGGATGTCCCCCTTCGCCTAGTTTGAATTAAGTATGGTAGCTAGATAGCCCGCGTCCATTGTTTCTGATCACCTAGCAACTACCTATAAATCGCCCACTCTCACTTCTGAAATCTAATACCCATTCCGCTCCCCCCCCCCTTGTCCAGTAATGTCTCATTGTCTTAAGAATTTTCATGCTTATGTGAATTCCCCACGTGTATATATTAAAACCTTGATTTTTCCTCCTGTTAATTTGTCTTGTTAGCTGGGCTCTGATGGCTGTTTCCATTTGAGTTGCAGGTTGTGAAAGAATTCAGAGAAGAGTAACTGAGCAAAAAAAGGTTTATTCACTTTCCAAGGGAGGAAAGGGGCCCAGAGCTATAGTCCCGTGAGGGACTGGGGTTTTTAAGGGCTGCTTGAAGGTTAAGGTGGGGGCTCTGGGGCGGAGCTGGCTTCACCCGAGTCCAGGTGTAGAGTGTGCTGTGTTCCTCGGGCAGGATGTGGCCATAGCACAAGGTGTCAGGGGTCACCCTCGGTTCAGCAACCTCGGTACTTGAGTTCTGGCTAGGAAAAAATTCAGAGCCAAGACTCAAACTGTAAGAGAACAGTTAATTATAAAATCACAGAGGCAGACGTAATTCATAGAAGAAATGGGCTTGGGAAACAAGTTGTCCAGGTAAAGGAAGGGCCCTTGGAGCTTAGGAGGGAGGAAGGTAAAGGTTCCGCACCTGCAAGGAGGGGCAGGGAAAGGTGCGCGTGTGCTCCCAGGAGGGCGAGCTTGCTGGGCCCTCTGTCCTCAGGGCTTTAAGGGTGGAGATTTTAGAGGAGGTCCCAGGGGAAAATCTCAATGGACTATCAGCTTTCCTGGTATGTCCTTCCAGGGGGTCTCCACTCGTTGATGGGTCAGTGCTGTTAGACACTTTCTTGTGCTCCATTATGCCCTGCTGGGAGCTCTTGCCACTCCCGGCGATTTTCCTGTTATTCTCATTGTAGGTTTCATGACTAATGGCCTTCAGTTTGCAGTAAAGGGCCTCACCCAATTCCCAGTGGACCGCCTCCACCCGGCCCTACCTGCACCTGGTCCAGTGGTGACTCTGACTGACCTTTACAAAAGACATAAATATCCCGCTCCCCCTACTCTGCCCGCTGACACCCAGGGGGTCTCCACTCGTTGATGGGTCAGTGCTGTTAGACACTTTCTTGTCCCAACCCGCGGGACAACAATGGGGGAAGGAAGAGACACCCTAGGAGAATGAGACAAACAAGGGACACGAAAGAATGGAGGCAAGACAGTGTTCTGATCAAGCCTCAACTTTATTTTTACAGCGTGTAGAATTTATATTGTTCTAGAGGAAGGGGGTGGGTAAAGGGGTCCATGGGCAGTAACCTGTCACTAGAGATTTAGCAGGCTCCGGATGGCTGTGTGCTTATCAGCGGAGATGTGTGCTTGTCAGCGGAGATTTAGCAGCTGTGTACTTAGGGTGAGGGTAGGTTATCTTTTAACTCCAGGCTAAACCACAAGGCTTAAGTGGTTCCCGGGAGCTGGCTTGGGGCGACCAGAAACCTATTGTGTTGTAAGCTGAAGATGTATATGTAATTTCTAATGGCTCCCAACATACAAAAGACATAAATATCCCGCTCCCCCTACTCTGCCCGCTGACACTGACACACTGGTCTCAGCTGCTGTGAGACAATGTAATAAAATTTCTTAAACTCTCACAACGTCTCTTGGCCTGGCTCTTTCAGCATAGACCTAATATTTTTTGTACCCAAAACCTGGGATAGCTGAGGGAGCCTGTGGGGACCCCCACTCCCAGCTGCAGGCTTCTCCAGACCACATCAGCCACTTGAATTTCTGGTGGGGGTTAACCGCTTTCTTCTAGATGACCTATGGTGACGTGTCCTGTTGTCTCCTATCCTAGTATGAAAGTCAGATGGGGCTTTTCTCCAATCCCCTTTTTTTTCTCTAAGGGGGTTGGGGGGAGAAAAAAATTCTGATCAAGCCTCAACTTTATTTTTACAGCGTGTAGAATTTGTATCGTTCTAGAGGAAGGGGGTGGGTAAAGGGGTCCATGGGCAGTAGCCTATCACTAGAGGTTTAGCAGGCTCCGGATGGCTGTGTGCTTATCAGCGGAGATGTGTGCTTATCAGCAGAGATTTAGCAGCTGTGTACTTAGGGTGAGGGTAGGTTATCTTTTAACTCCAGGCTAAACCACAAGGCTTAAGTGGTTCCCGGGAGTTGGCTTGGGGGAGACCAGAAACCTATTGTGTTGTAAGCTGGAGATGTATATGCAATTTCCAATGGCTCCCAACACGAAACCAAGGTACATGCCCTTGACCGGAATCGAACCTGGGACCCTTCAGTCTGAAGGCTGAAGGCCGATGCTCCATCCACCGAGCCAACCCGGTCAGGCTAATTTCAGTTTTAAGCGTATGCAAAATGATTCAACTAACTGCTGGAGGAATTACACCACATGAAACATAGGCAATTGCAAATCACACAGCATTTTTTACTCACAAAAGTTCCTGATGCTGTGAGTACAGGCTTGATGGGATGCCGGTGGTGCTGTCCTCTGGGGTCCAGCAGCTGGGCTGGTCCGGCCCGGATACAGGGGGCCAGCGTTCCTCACCTGAGAGCTCTGTCACGTCTCGATTGTGAGGTACTAGTCGTTCTTCTGTCGTCTGGCAGAGAGAGGAGCGTGGAGCGGCGTTGCTTGCCAGACTGACAAAAGGATGTGTCTTTGTGGCTGTCTCGACAGGGGAGCACTGTTGGTTGGCCAGGACCCATTTTTAAAGCCTGTTTCGTACCCGCAGCAGTTCAGGTGGCTATTAATGAATTACATCAATGCATACATGTTAATCTCAAACAGGGTGAGGGGATACATGTGGTTATCTAGGGAGAGTACATCACTCACACAAATGGTTATCTTAGCAAGTCACTCTGAGCCAGTAACTGGAGTTCAAGTCCTTATCTATGGGGTACACACGCATCAGGGCAATGGGGAATGTGTCCTTAATATCACATTTCAGGTTTCAGGAAAGTTAACTCAAACATTTTAAAACCTTTTGAACATGTTTAGGTATTTTTAAAGCATTTTTAAACATTTCCATATATTACTACAACACATGACTAACCACATGCCAGAGGAGAAAAGGTCAATGGGAAGATCTGAGCTGTATGACTGGAGCAGCTCTAAGGGAGGAAAGGATGCCTCAGGGGAAAGGTCCTAATTAACAATACCTAATTCCTAACACTTGCTCTCCTAGTTCTGCTTGTTGCTAGGTATCCATTGCTAGGCGCTTTCTGCCCTGGTGACATTCTGTACCTGGCCTATTGTCTTGCTCTGCTCATGCCTGTCTGCCTACTATAGCACCATATCTATCAGGGTTCTTGGTCTCATGCAGCAGAACCAGTTAAGCAAGCAGAGAGGGAGAGGGAAGGGTGGGAGGGAGCCTATTACAAAATATAGGAGGCAGCACAAAGGAGGCCCAGAGAGATGAAATGGGTTGCCTGAATTACAGTTAGGTGTTGGAAGTAGCTTTCGGACACAAGGGTCTGTTTGTAAAGTTCATACTGATTTCGGAGGGGTGAGTCCCTGGTGGGGACTCAACCCCAGAACCAAGAGGGTTCTTGGCTTCATGCCAGAAAGAATTTAAGAATGAGCCTTGAAGTAAGGCAGCAAGATCACTGAGCAAAGAGGACAAGCAAGAAAAGCCACTTCACAAAGAGTCCTGGTCTCTCCTCACTAGTAGAGTAAGAGAGAGGGAGAGACCTTAACCTTCTCTGGAGGTAGAGCTTGTATCTGTTTGTAGCACCTATGAAAAATTACTGGAATGGGAATTGTTGGGTTTAACTTTTATTTTTAAATGTATTTTGATTTTTTTACATCGATCACCTGCCCCCCGAAAACCCCCTACTGGGGATGTGCCCACAACCAAGGTACATGCCCTTGACCGAAATCGAACCTGGGACCTTTCAGTCTGCAGGCCGATGCTCTATCCACTGAGCCAAACCAGTTAGGGCTGGGTTTAACTTTTAAAAGGTGTATTTTGTGGTCTATTTTCTTTTATAGGATGTGTTTGTGGTATGAGCAAGCTATTAATAGGAAACTTTACAAGAATTTTCTCTATTTTGTGAGTTCCTTGTGATTTGATCTCATGACTGATTAACCAAGTTTTGCATCTGGAGGCATGCAGACTTTAGCATGGCTTTACTTTGGTCTATGTGTTTAGTTCTCATGCCCCTTCCCTATATTAATACCCTATGGGAACAATATGAAACATCTCACTCTGTAGGACAGTGGGACAAGCTAGGGCCATACTCAACACTCCTGAGTGAGGCTACTCTTCCTCTGCCTGAGGACACTCTCAGTCTCAGTGAGGGAGCCACTGAAGCTGTAGAACAAGGAATCTACTATAGGGCTGGACTTGGCCCAGTGTGGCAGAGCTGGTGGAGAAGGCTGTGCAAACTCTTCCGAGTCTACTATTGAGCCAGGAGTCACTAGAGGTCAGCCAGGTGGCAGTGGTGAAGGAAGAGTGGATGTGGATAAGAGCAAGAACAAACCTGAAGTGTGTCTGTGTCACGACATCTGCCCTTGAAGCCATGGGACTCACAGGCCTGTAGGAAGAGCACAGAGCAGCATACATAAGGTGCCCTGTACTTGGACAGGCAGAGGCGGCTCTGGGCTAAGCTACAGGTCCATGAGCCAGCAGTTCAAATGGGTACAAGCTGCTGTGCTGATGCCCTTTATCCACCATCAAAACATAAAACGAGACTGGTTTCATTCTGCTTCTGAATCTCATGCAATGTCTCGTGACCCAGAATAATCTTGAACCAGCCAGGGAAGGACTTCTTGGGAAAGGTTGTTTCAGCTTGGCGACATGGACACAATACGAAGTGACCACACTTGTCTTATGAGGGTCAAAGGCAGTAGAGTGCATCCTTCATTGACCAAAGATGCCATAGGTTTGCTTTCTTGTTCACCTTGCAGCTTCCACACCTGCCCTGGGATAAGCCCATCAGATGTGTACCTGGTTTTGATTGTGGAGGCAAATGGCAGCCAGGACAGCAGTGAATTCTTCCTGTTGCACCTGTCCAGTCTCCAGGAGGCATGTAGTATGGTGAAGATAGTGGGAATCCAGGACCACAGTGCTGGGCTTGAGTGGACTGGGTCTACGAATTGGACAAGCCATATAAGCTCCCTGGGCCTGTTTCCCCATTTTAAAAATGAACAAGGGTCTTAACATATCATTATGTGGTAGAATATGAATTGCATCAACTGTTTTGAAACTTCATGCATTTGTTGCCAAGTATTTTTTTCCCGTCTATTCTCCAAGCCTGGGTCTCTCAGTTCCTTGGGGATTCCACAAGCCACCTCATAGCCTTTTCTCACTATTGAATTTAGTTCATCAGAATTTGGGTCTTGCTTAAAGGAGGCATAAGGTTTTCCCACTAAAAGTACATAGTGTTTCGCAGGGTGGGTAAGGTGCTTACTCCCTGGACCTTTACTGTCTTTAGGCTGGCTCTCTTCTGGTGTCACTAATAGGTAAGTGGAGAATCTTGCCCCTCCAAAAGGCAAGAAACATTGTCTTTTGAGCTATGTCCAAGATGCTTGCTGTCAGCTTTCCTCCTTCATCCTATTACTGTGAAAGTTCTTTTGCTTAAGACGGTGCCTATCAACATGCAGATTTGGCAGCTGAAGATGGAGTTTCACTCTGGTGATGCACACCCGAATCTTGTTTATTGTGTTGCCTTTTGGTTTCCTTAGCAAGTGAACATTAGTCTTCGTCAACCCAAGGAGATGATCCTCCCCAAAGTGAAGCCATTGTCCTGTGCTGCAGGATGCCCTCCATTGCTGTAAGTCTGAAATGGGACCTCACAGGAGGGCAGCTTGTCTCATCCAACCCAGTTCAGGTTCTGGCTCCGTCAGTTGTAATGTTTGAGAAGGGAAAAACACAAGAGACTTTAAAGTAACAGCTTTATTTATGACTGAAAATGTAAAGGCATTCACAGAATACCAAGGAAAACTATTTCCTGTTCAGTTTTTAAAATCTCAGCCCCGCTGAGACCTGAACATTCACCAGGTACCAGGAAAGAATGTATCTCTTCAATAGACTTTCACACGAACAGTTTTCTGTTTCCTCAGCATCCCACAGTTTGTCCCACTGAGCCTTGACTTATACTTACAAGTCTGTTCATTTTTTGAGTTCGCTGGGCTACATATGCTGGTCACAGCTTCACCTCAGTGCTCCCTCAGGTAGAGGTCTGCACAGGACACATCTGCTGGAGTCCCTAGTGTTATGTCGTTTCTTCAAGTAATAATGGCAACCAGGAATGAGAAAATATGGGTAGCAATAGGGAATCAGCAAATTAAAGCCTTAAATCTAAGGCAGACAATTCCATTTTTCTCAACTGAAATAATGGGTTGGATAATGCTTTTATAAAAGATACTGTTTTGTGTATACAGCACACAATGCTTAACTAAGTTTATTATATACATGTAAGTATACAGATTTGGGGAAAATCTCCAGACTATTTCCCCAAATGATTTGTGTAAGAAAAAACAGGGAGGGACACAAACTATTAGCTCTTAGAATTTCAAAAGAATGCAAAGACATTTATTTTCATAAAATCTTGGTGGAGATGCACCCCAGGGATGATCTGTCCTGAGTTAAGAGCTGATTTTCCTGTACCTATACTGACCACAAGCAGGTCACCAAAAGCTGGTTGTTAACAGAGGAAATAGTGGCTGCTTGTATCCTAGGGTTTCTGATAGCAGCAGCTCCATCGTCACCAAAAGTACTGTACCCAGCACAGCTTAATGACATGGATCCATGATAGTGTATGTTTTGAAACATATCCATGGGAAGTACTTATTGAATTAGAAATTCATGAAACTAGAGGCCATTACGACATAGGGAAGAGGACTGTCCCTACACAAAGGGTTCACAATCTTAACTGGCCCTTAAGATAGCAAATAGTGTTAGAAGAACATTGTAAATAAAACTTAAATATGAAAAAAAACAAAATGTAGTACAATATATAATTATTGAAGTCTTTTCTTTTATGTAAGAATGTCAGAAAATCCAGGGATAGCTTTTATATCACAAAATGGTCCATATCGCCCAAAAATGTCTTTTGATTGGAGTGCAAAATAATATCTGTTAGAAGCTAAAAACTGAGATAAAGTACAGGCCATTGGG
This sequence comes from Myotis brandtii, assembly GCF_000412655.1. Lineage (NCBI taxonomy): Eukaryota > Metazoa > Chordata > Mammalia > Chiroptera > Vespertilionidae > Myotis > Myotis brandtii. Next base: position 1,680,404 of record NW_005363642.1, read on the forward strand.
AGTGGTAAAGCTTTAATTTCTCCAACTTTCTTCCAAATTAACTTAATACCAGGGTTCTCATGGCACAGGAAGAGGTGGTAGCTTTCCACAGGAGCACACTTAGGATTGATCTTGGCGATGTTCCAAGTCAGGGCAATGCCCCTGGGTCTCAGCACCCGTTTCACTTTGAGCTCAGTCTTCTGGGGAGGAAGTGTGTCTCGAACTTTGTCTACCGGATCCAGTAGTGATTGTGGTGGTGCTGGGAGAGGTGGCAGATGCTCAAAGGACTCAGGAACCTGAAACACATTTATGAAAAGTTTAGTGAGCTGAATTGGTGGGTTCTAGTTGACTGCAGTTCTACAACATATTATTTCCCATATTATTTCAATCCATTTATAAAAATCACTAGAGGCCCTGTGCATGGATTCGTGCACCAGTAGGGACCTTTGGCCTGGCCGACGGGTATTGGGCTGAAACCAGCTCTTCGACATCCCCCGAGGGGTCCCGGATTGCGAGAGGGTGGTTCATGGGTGACACACGCTGGAACCAGGCTCCCTCCTCTCTGGTTCCGGGTGCATCACCGAAGAACCACAGCTGGCAAGTCACCATAGCTCCTGCGTTGGGTATCTGCCCCCTGGTGGTCAGTGTTTGCCATAGCTACCAGTCGGCCGGTCAAACAGTTGGCTAGTTGCTTAGGCTTTTATATCTACACTAAGGTACCTTAGCAACACCCACCAGCCAATCAGGAATGAGTATGCAAATTAACCCAACAAAGATGGTGGGTTAATTTGCATAGGCAGGTGCTGAGCGGCAGGGGTCATTCCCCACTGCCCCAGCCGCTCCAGGCCTCTGGGCAGCATGGGAAGGCAGAAAGGCAGCTCCAGGCTGGAGCGAAGGCAGAAAGGTGGCTCTGGCCGGAGTGAAGGCGGTGCTGGCAGCCAGGAGAAGGAAGGCTCATTCTTGCATGAATCTTCGTGCATCAGGCCTCTAGTATTTGATAACAAAAGGATGCTTCAAGAATATGTAAGGTTGGATCCAGTCTTTTTAAGCTTAAGTTTCTTTTACAGTTAAGACTTCTACACTCTGGAATATCACACTAACCAGAATGGGTTAGGTCCCAGACATTCTGGATAATGTTCCATCTCATTTCCAAATTGTGTTCCCAAACACTGCTAACTTACACAAAAAATGTGAGTGTACGAGAACACCCATTTCCGTGCACTGTCAGCAACAATGGCTACTACTCTTAAAAATCTTTTCAAATTCGTGGAGTAAAATAATGTATTTGTTTTAATTCTTGTAGCTTCTAGAAAATTCAATGAAATTATTTTAGTTGTGTAAGTAGACTCACAATAGAACATTTTTATTTTAAATATATTTTTATTGCTCTGAGAGAGCGAGGGAAAGGGAGATAAAAACATCAATTATGAGAGGAAAATCATTGATTGGCTGCCTCCTACACATACCCCTCCCCCCCATCGATGACCAAGCCCACAATCCAGGCATGTGCCCCGACTGGGAATTGAATTATGATCTAGTTCATAGGTCGGCACTCAACAACCCAGCCACATTGACCGGGCACACCAGAACGTTTACACAAGGACATTAAGTGCAATCTAAGGTAAAATGTAACCAAAATATTTCTTCATGAATAAAATGGGCACTTCCATTTCCACTCAATTTGAAATGACTATCCCTTTCAGAGCATTTCATATCAGTACCTGGGTTTCATTTTGGGCCATTGGTGTTGTCTCTTTTGAGATTGACACAGATTTCATATATGACTCCAGCATGGATACTGAACTTTCTGTGAACAACACAAGATTTTAAAAATTAAATTCATCTGCAACATTCAATCCCTTAGCCTTTAAGCAAAGAATAGTTTACAATGTGGGTGGTAATTAAACGTGAACTAAACTTTTGATAAAAATTCAAGATCCAAAGTTACCAAATAGAGAATTTTCCTTTAATATGACCAATCACCCACTTAGGTAAATAGTTAAGTCATTATGTAACTGGGAACCAGGAAAAATTACACAGGGGAGAGAGCTCCCTTCTCAGTGGTCCCAGAGGAGGATTGTGCTTTGTTAGGTTAACAAGGATATTTGCAAACACAGAGCTATTTACAATCCTGCTTGAATATGTGATACACACAGTCCTGGGAAAAATCATGCAGGCTGGGATTGAAGGAATCTCTACTGCTGAGGTCTATGCTAGCCTAAAGGGAATTACCTAGATGGGAAATGTGGACTGTGAAAAGGAAAGAGGAAGGAGCAGGGACAAAAGGGAGAGTAGAAGAGAGACACTGAGAAGAAAGAAAGGAAAAATAGGGAAAATGTGGATGAGGAAAGAAAAAAAGGTTAAAAGTTGCAAGAACAGTTTGAAAACAACTAGGGACAGTATGAGGATGGTAAAAAAAGGGGTTTCATGTTGGAAAGTTGTAAGGCTGGGTAGAATGCTAACTTCTAAACATTTCAGAAATTTGAACATAATAAGCAGTAAAAATCATTTTAGATCCATTGTGTGTGCAATGACATACTGTTTAATACACTCAATGAATCTCCTCCAATTGAAACATATATATTTTTTATGGACAAGGACAATTAAGAATCTGCATTGTGTTTCAAATTTATCAGTCACTTTATTTACTATGTTAAAAAACCTTTTTGGAAGAGGTGATGACTTTGTGATTATAAGAGTCTGTACAAACTTTTTAATTAATAGAACTAGATTTGTGAAATCATAATCTGTAGGTTAATCACCACACAAGAGCTGACACAAATAACCTTTAAATATTCAAGTGCACAGTTTCATACAAAAAAAAAATTTGTGCACTCGCAAGGTGGGGGGGCCTCAGCCCGGGTTGCACCCTCTCACAGTCCAGGAACCCTTGGGGGGATGTCCACCTTCCGCTTCCCCCAGGGGGAGAAGGCATAAGCCTTAGTTGGACATCCTTAGCAATGCCGAGGAGGCGAGAGAGGGTCCCGCTACCGCCACTGTGCTTGTAGCCATCAGCCTGGCTTGTAGCTGAGCGGAGCTCCCCCTGTGGGAGCACACTGACCACCAGGGGGCAGCTCCTGCATTGAGTATCTGCCCCCTGGTGGTCAGTGCGCATCGTAGTGACTGGTCATTCTCCCTTTTGGTCGATTAGCATATTAGGGTTTTATTATATAGGATTGCCATATTATTATCCAACCAATAGACTATGACCTGCCCCAATCAATCAGAACTATACAAAATGTACCCTTATTTGATTTTATACTAACCAATCCAAACTGTACAATTTGGAAACCTCATTTACATGAAGCAGGCAAATATGGAAACTATGGGTGGGAAGGTTTCCGTAAAAAATGGCCTCTCCTTTGTCTTGGAAGAGTGCTTTTGGTTTCTAACAGAGGCCTTGTCTACCTGGTTTGCAAACTGTTATTTGATTAAAGTTGCTCCTTTTTTTCTCCAGTGCCTTTAGATCAGTGGTTCTCAACCTTCCTACTGCTGCAACCCTTTAATACAGTTCCTCATGTGTGGTGACCCCCGATTCCATTGTTACAAATTGAACATAAAGCATAGTGATTAATCACAAAAACAACATGTAATTATGTATGTGTTTTCCGATGGTCTTAGGTGACACCTGTGAAAGGGTCATTCGACCCCCAAAGGGGTCGCGACCCACAGGTTGAGAACCACTGCTTTAGCTAGATTTGTTTACATGCCCTCGCATCCTCTCACAATCACTATTGTTATAGTTAAGGAATTAAACATGATACCATAGGTAGAAAAGAGATTCATAGTAACCCCAAACAACCCAAATATCTTTCACTGAGTGAATGGATAAACTATCCTATATAGCCGAAACCAGTTTGGCTCAGTGAATAGAGCGTCGGCCTGCAGACTGAAAGGTCCCAGGTTCGATTCTGGTCAAGGGCATGTACCTGGGTTGCGGGCACATCCCCAGTAGGAGATGTGCAAGAGGCAGCTGATCGATGTTTCTCTCTCATCGATGTTTCTAACTATCTCTCTCCCTTCCTCTCTGTAAAAAATCAATAAAATATATTAAAAAAAAAAACTATCCTATATAATAAAGAGGTAAGATACTAATTAGACCAGACAGTGCAACGACCCTCTGGAATGACCACTGGGCAGAGGACGGGACCACAGGGCAGCCGGGGCCACGAAGGCCTACTCTTGTATGAATTTCGTGGATTGGGCCTCTAGTTATACATAAACTACTATACATCCATACCATGGACTACTACTCAGCAATAAAAAGTAAAACTAATACACCTAATAATTTAGATAACATTCACAGAGAATCATACTAAGTGAAAGAAGCCGATCTCACAAAGATACATACTGCATTATCATATTTATATAAATATGAATAAATAACCTAACTATAAAGGTAGAAACAGATTCACAGCTGTCTGGGTTTAGAGACTAGGGGCAGGAAGTAGGTATGCCTATAAAAAGGTCAGCATGAGGGGATCTTGTAGTGACAGAACAGTTGTGTGCTTGATTGTGGTAGCAGTAACATGAATGTACACATGTGATAAAAAATTGTATAGAGCTATAACACACACGTACTAAAATAAACTTCATAAACTGGTCATACACATTTTGAGTTGTTACCCTTTCCTCTTTTTTAAAAAAACAAAGCCGTTACCTGTGTTGCAGTTTGATAGACCTTCTTTAGTCAGATCAATCACAAAATCAAGACTCTTTTCCTCTACAGCCTAAAAAGTTAGGTTAAAAAAAAATAAAAAGACTTTTGCCTCAATAGCGGAAAGATGTTTTTAAAAAAAACACATAATTTTAGATTACCATACAGAAACTAGAGATTGAACATTTTATAAATATTTATGTTTTAATTTAACTCTCCTGTGAGAAACTCATGAAATACTTTATAGTTTGAGAATATGACTAGGCAGTGTCCAAATAACTTAATTTGTTAAGTATGACTGTAAAATATACTTATCATTAGCTGTTTGCTTTTTAATGCAAGCTAGACTAGAACCTGGTTATGCTAACTCCTAGAACTAACACATTCAAATAAACAACATTTAAAGACAATTATTTATTACCTACCATAACTTCAGTAACAGCATTAGATGAATTAAAATTTCCTGATGTAATTTTTCCAGTATCTGAAAGAAAATTATTAAAATATGAACATTTGGCAAGTTTATGAAACTATTAAATATGTATGTACTTTGTAATATATAAATGCTAAAACACAATAATAATGGAATGCTAATTATCTGCTTATTATACAATCATAAAAAGTAACTCAATTGACTTTAGCTATACCAAAGACCGATGAGCAAGTTAAAACAAAATATAATTTTAGTTCAAAATATTTTATCCTTCGAAAGTTTTACAACTATATTAGCAACTCTTGAAAATCTATCTGTAAATACCATTTGAGGAAATAAACTTGAAAATGTACACATTTTTTGTTCAGTATCTTTAGATCAGAATACCTGAGATGGCTGAGCATTCTTCACACAACCAATAAGAAACCCTCAAAGATTCCTTAAACTATTTTATTCACAATAGCAGCAGCACAAACCACAGGGGCAATTAAGTAGCTACATAAGTGGAGACAAAGCTTTCTGAAATTAAAATGCAAATACTCTAATATATCATAAAAATTAAAATGAAATGGAGAATTTTGAATGAGCAATGATGGGCCAACCAGAGAGCTATTTTGAGAGGAAATTTAATTGAAATTTAAGGTTAAGGTATAATAGTGTACATAAATATAATAAGTCAGAAACTCTGAAGAGCAACAACAGTATTATAAAAACACCAAAAATTTTTAAAAAATCAAATATACTAAAGAATTGCCAAACTTTACACTGGCTGGGTAGTTCAACTGGTTAGAGTGTCATCCCACTATGCCAAGGTTGTAGGTTCCATCCGTTGGTCAGGTCACATTCAAGAGTCAACCAACCACTGAATGCATAAATAAGTGGAACAACAAATTGCTGTTTCTCTCTCTCTCTCTAAAATAATTTTTTAAAAAATAGGCAAACTTTAAATCTTAAGTAAAATATAAGATAACTTAATAGATAAAACAAAAACCAAGCCATCGGCCCTGGCTGGGTAACTTAGTTGGTTACAGCATCATTCCGATATGCCAAGGTTGTAGGTTGGATCCCTGGTTAGGACACACATAGGAAGCAACAATGAATGCATAAATAAGTGGAACAACAAATAATTGTTTCTCTCTCCCTCTCCCTAAAATCAATACAATAAACATTAAAAAAAACAACACCCCACCAACATAGGCCAGAGCAAAGAAGTAAAAATAATGTATGTGTGAAAGGTAAGTAGTTAACTTACAAAGCCATTAAACAAACGGTAAGGAAACAAAAGGTCATAAACTGATAAACACAGATTAAAAAGAAAATTCAATTATATTGAGAGGTCCTTTATTTATTTAGGGAATATAAATCAAATATAAAGTAAAACATTTTTGAGAGTAGAATTTTGTTTTATTAAAAGGTAATATTCAATTCTCTAAACATTGATTTGAAGCTTTCTAAATTAATAAATTGCATTTTAATCAACTTAAGATACCTGTTAGATTTGATGTAATTGGTGTTGTCAAATTAGGATTCTCCACAGAAATCAACAGAACATCATCGTTACTAAAATGATAAAAAAAAATGAACTAAATATGCATTGTTAAGCTTAAACATACAATCAACGGTTAGAATTCTTCTAATTTAACATTTCACACCTGACATATTTTAATCTAATAAATGTGTGTGGGGGGGGGGAGGGAAGGGAAGTGATAAAATCAAATACCCTAGAAACTCCATGTATTACCAATTAATTATATGGCCAATAATAATAGACACTTTAACCTCAGTAGAGATCTATTTACAATGAATCTAAAAACATTATCTATAAGTACACAATATACATAAAGGTGCAAAATATAAGTCGTCACCCTAGCAAATATACTTATATACTTATATTCATGAAAATAAAACAGGTAAGTGAAAGAAACCCATTAAGATACCTTAACTCTTACAAGATTACTAGAGGCACGGTGCACGAAATTCGTGCATGGGAGGGGGGGGGCCCTCAGTCTGGCCTGCATCCTCTCCAATTTGGGATCCCTCTCGCAATCCAGATCCACTGGCTCCTAAGTGCTCACCTGCCTGCCTGCCTGATGCCCCCAACTGCTCCTCTTCATGGCCCGGTCCCCCTAACTGCCTAACTGCTCTCCCCTGCCGGCCTGATCCCCCTAACTGTCCTTCCCTCCTTGTCTGATCTCCCTGCCTATCTGCTCTCCCCTCCTGATCTGATCCCCCTAACTGCCCATCGGCTCTCCCTTCCTCTCTGCACCTCTAGAACCCGGCGCAAGAGTGCTGAAAGCTCTCTGCCGAGGCCCCAACCCCATCCTGACACCCCCCTCCAGGCCGAGCTGTGTGGCGGGCCTGTTCGCGCCTTCACCACGATGGGGGGCGGGGGGATTGCCTCGGCCTGTCCTGATGCCTCCCTCTGGGCTGGGCGGGTACAGGAAGCCTGCACGTGCCTCTGTTGGGAGTGGCCTCTGCCTCCAAAGCAGCGTGATGTCAGTGCTGGGAAGGCCTGCACGTGCCAGCACTGGGAGTGAAGTCCCCACCCATCAGCTCCTGTGCAACCTGTTAACCTGCGCGTGCAACCTGTTAACCGGTTGTGACTGGGACACTGTTAGGACCAATTAGAATATTACCTCTTTATTATATAGATAATTATGGTTATGAAATAGCTAGAGTCAGAAGATTGTATTCTGCTCTCATTTGACCCGGATACCACTTTTATGAGTTAACATTTAAATCAGAAATTTTGTTAAGAAAATCTTGAGTATTGGGGAGATAAAAATGGAGGTGGAGTAAGTGGATGCTGCTGGGACATGCTCCCAGGACCAAACTGGAATTACAACTAAAATACAGAAAAAAATCCTTGAATAATCAACTGAAGATTCACTGGAGAGAACCCTGATACCCAAGGACTGAAAGTGGAGACCACATAGAGACTGGTAGAAGACCTGGAGGCTCAAAAGGGCTGGCTGGGCTTCCACAGAGAGCAACTGAATTTCCGGAGAGATACCTCAACTGTGGGGGGTTGTCACTAAGAACTTTGGGGTCTAATCCCCAAGTAGAGAGCACCAGAACTGAGAAGGGTACCCGCATAATAGCTGCAATGAAAAGCAGCAGGGTTGTTGTCTGCCAGGGAGAGATGGCTGGAAATGTAGGCACCTCAAAGAGCCAACACATGAAAATCCCTGTAAGCCACTCACCTTGTGCTCCGCCAGAGGGAGGGCAGAGTGGACTAGAGCTGTGTGAGCAGAAGCCAGGGTTTGGAGCTCTGGGGTTAGAGCAGAGAAGGCAGACACCTTTGGTTTCCTGTGCTGAGTCATTCCCTCATGCTCCAGAGGGCATCTTTCCAAAGCAGAAAATTGCTATACAGGCAATTTTGCCTGTGGGGGAAGACAGTTGACCCACCCTATTGGAAAACACCTTGTCCAACAGTGTGGAGTTTCTGAAACCCATTAAGACATTGAGAATAACAATAAGCCCCTAGTTGAAAGCCATTGCCACACCCTGTTGGAAATACTCTCATGACACCTGTGGACGATTGCCTGAGGGGTATTCAAGACTACAGGCAGAGGCAGTCTGCAAGCAGAGGTAGTCTCTGGAGGCTTTGAGTCTTTGGGTGACCTAATTAGTCAGAAACAGCGTTTGACACTGTACTGCACTAGAGATTGAGTGGTGTCTCAGATTTACCTAATATATAGTCCCAAACCCAAAAAGGCAGCCAAAATAAGGAAATAATGAAACAACCCCCAAATGAAAGAACAAGAGAATTCTCAAGAACAGATAAAGGAAATGGAGATAAGAAATTTATCTGATACAAAGTTCTGAACAATGTTGGTAAAGATGTTCAACAGCATGAGAAAAGATATACTAACTATGAAAACAGAAATAAAGAATGTCAGTACAAATAGAGAAGACATTAGACGAACCCCAAAAGGCCCATGCCCAGACACATTATAATTATAATACCAAAAATTAAAGACAAAGTGAAAATCTTAAAGGCAGGAAGAGAAAAGCAAATTGTTACCTGCAAAGGGGCTCTTATAAGGCTTCTATCTGATTTCTTATGAGAAACACTACAGGCCAGAACGGAATGGCATGAAGTACTCAAGGTAATGGAAAGCAAGGATCTGAAGCCAAGATTACTATATCCAGCAAAGCTATTATTAAAAATAGATGGTCAAATAAAGAGCTTTCCAGACAAAAAAAAAAAAAAGGCTAAAGGAGTACATTAACACCAAACCAGCATTATAAGAAATGCTAAAGGGACTGCTATAATGAGAAGACAGAGAGAGAAATCTAGCCATACAGAATTAAAGTTGAAATAAATAAATACCTATTAATAATAAACTTAAATGTAAATTGATTTAATGCCACAATCAAAATACGTAGGGTAGCTAAATGGATATAAAAACATGACCCAACTCTATGCTGTCTAGTTAATAAACTATTTAACCCACAACTTAAAGAACTAGAAAGAGAAAAACACAGAAGGAAGGAAATAAAAAAATACCAAAAAAAAATTCATGAAACCAAGAGCTGGTCCTTTGATAGTATAAACAAGATTGATTAGCTGTTAGCCAGACTCATCAAGAAACAAAGAGGACCCAAACAAATAAAATCAGAAACTAAAGCAGATAAGTAATCACAGATATCAGAGAAACACAAAGGATTGTAAGAAAATACTAGGAACAATTATATGCCAACAAACTAGAAAACCTGAAGGAAACAGACAAATTCTTAGAAAAATATAATCTCACAAAACTGAATCAGGAGGAATGAGAAAAACTGCATAGGCCAGTAACAATCGATGAAATAGAAGTAGTAATCAAACATTCCCAGCAAACAAAAGCTCAGGTCTGGATAACTTCACAGGGGAGTTTTACCAAACATTCAAAGAAGAACTCACACCTGTACTTCTCAAACTATTCCATAAAATCCAAGAGGAAGGAACACTCCCAAGCTCTTTTTATAAAGCCAGCATCATCCTAATTCCAAAACCAGATAGACACTACAAAGAAAGAGAATTACAAGCCAATAGCCCTGATGAACATAGATACTAAAATTCTCAACAAAATAATAGCAAACCAGATCCAGCAAAACATTAAAAAGATCATACATCATACCAAGTGGTATTCCAGGGATGTAAAGTTGGTACAATATTCACAAATCAATAAATGTGATACATCACATAAACAAATTGAAAGACAAACATCACACGATTATATCAATAGACGCAGAAAAGTCATTCAACAAAACCCAACACACATTATTGATAAAAACTCTCAGTAACGTGTAAAGAGTATACCTCAAAGCCATTATAACCCAAAACAGCCTGGTACTGGCACAAAAACAGGCATATAGATCAATGGAACAGAACAGAGACCCCAGAAATTGACTCAAGCAATTACGCTCAATTGATATTTGACAAAGAAGGCAAGAGCATACAATCGAGTCAAGATAGTCTTTTCAATAAATGGTGTTGGGAAAATTGGACAGATACATTCAAAAAAATGAAACTAGATCACCAACTTACACCATACACAAGAATAAACTCAACAGGATAAAAGAGTTAAATATAAGTTGTGAAACCATAAAAACCCTAGAAGAAACTATAGGAAGCAAAATCTAAGACATCTCTTGCAGCAATATGTTGACAGATACATCTCCTAAGGCAAAGAAAACTAAGGAGAAAATAAACAAATGGGACTACATCAAAATAAAAAGCTTCTGCACAGGAAAAGAAAAAATCAACAAAACAAAACGAGACTCATTGTATGGGAGAACATATGCGGCAATGATAAATCTGATAACTCTGATAAAGGGTTAATATCCAAAATATATAAGGAACTTAAACAACTGAACATAAGGAAGACAAACAATCCAAAAAGAAAAAATGGGCAAACGACCTAAATAAAGACTTCTTTTTATTTTATTTTTTGTAATTCTCTATTCTTGAAAGTATTATGTATGCCCTCTTTCCCCCCAATTGGCCACCTCAAGGCTTTCAGCATCCTATTGTCTGTGTCCATGGGTTATGCATATTTCATAAAAGGTTTTGATTAATTACCTCCAACCAGCCCAAACTCCCCCACCTTCCTTCTGAGATTTTGCACTCTGTTCCATGCTTCCATGTCTCTGGAGTCACTCCATTCAACAGTTTGTTATTTAGATTCCACATGAGTGCAATCTTGTGATATGTGTCTTTCTCTGATTGACTTATTTCACTTACCATGATACTCTCCAGGTCCTTTCATGCTGACTCAAAGGGTAAGAGATTCTTCCTTTTTACTGCTATATAGTATTCCATGGTATAAATGTACCACAGCTTTTTTATCCACTCATCTACTGATGGGCACTTGGGCTGTTTCCAGATCTTAGCTATTGTAAACTGTGCTGCCAAGGACATGGGGGTGCATACATTTTTTTCTGATTGGTGCTTTTGGTTACTTAAGATATATATTCCTATATGTGGAGTCAAATGGCAGTTGCATATTAATTTTTTGAGGAAACTACATACTGTTTTACATAATGGTTGCACCAGTCTGCATTCCCACCAGCAGTGGAGAAAAGTCCCTTTTCTCCACATCCTTGCTAGCACTTGTCATTTGTTGATGGTAGCCATTCTGACAGGTGTGAGGTGATACCTCGTTTCTCTCGGATCATCAGTGACTTTGAGCATTTTTTCATATGTCTCTTGGCCATCTGTATATCCTCTTTGGAGAAGTATCTATTCAGGTCGCTTTCCCATTTTTTAATTGGATTGTCTTCCTTTTGTTCAGTTGTATGAGTTTCTTATATATTTTGGATATTAGCCCTTTATCAGGTGTATCATTGCCAAATGTGTTCTCCCATACAGTGGGCTCCCTTTTTGTTTTGTTGATGGTTTCTTTTACTGTGCAGAAACTTTTTATTTTGATGTAGTCCCATTTGTTCATTTTCTCCTTAGTTTCCTTTGCCTTAGGAGATATATCGGTAAACATATTGCTACAAGAGATGACTGAGATTTTGCTGCCTATGGTATCTTCTAGGATTTTTATGGTCTCATGACTTACACTTAAGTTTTTTATACATTTTGAGTTTATTCTTGTGTATGGTGTAAGATAACGGTCTAGTTTCATTTTTTGAATGTATCTGTCCAATTTTCCCAACACCGTTTATTGAAGAGACTGTCTTAACTCCATTGTTTGCTCTTGCCTCTTTTGTCAAATATTAATTGAGCGTAATTGCTTGGGTCAATTTCTGGGTTCTCTGTTCTGTTCCATTAATCTACATGCCTGTTCTTGTGCCAATACCAGGCTGTTTTGATTATAACTTAAAATCTGGTATTGTGATTCCTCCAATTATGTTTTTCTTTCTCAAAATTGTTACAGCTATTCGGAGTCTTTTTGAATGCATATAAATTTTTGGAGTATTTGTTCTAGCTCTATGAAATATGCTGTTGGTATTTTAATAGGTATTACATTGAATATGTAGATTGCTTGGGTAGTATGGACATGTTAATGATGTTGATTCTACCAATCCATAAACATGGTATATTCTTCCACTTGTTTATATAGTCTTCTATCTTCTTTTTCCAACATAGAAGTTGGAAAACTACAGGTCTTTTGCCTCTTTGGTCAAGTTTATTCCTAAGTATCTTAAATTTTTATGTTGCAATGGTAAATGGGATTGCTTGTTTAGTTTCTCTGAGACTTCGTTATTGATGCATAAAAAAGTCGTTGATTTTTGGGTGTTGATTTTGTATCCTGCTACATTGCCAAATTCATTTATTAAATCGTAGCTTTTTGTTGGAGTCTTTGGGGTTGTTGGATCGATCCATTTAATATTATGAAATGACCTTTGTGTCTCTTGTGATAGCTTTCATTTTGAAGTTTATTTTGTCAGATGTGAGTTCTATTGTTACTCCAGATTCCCCCCCCCGCCCCATTTTCAAGGAAAATTTTTTTCTAGCCCTTCACCCTCATCCTGTGTGTATATTTTGTTCTGAGGTGGGTCTCTTGTAGACAGCATAAAGATGGTTTTGATTGGAACATTTAGTCCATTTATATTTAGAGTTATTATTGATAGGTACTTATTTATTGCCATTTTAATTGTGTATGCTTAGGTTTCTCTCTCTCCTCATTACAGCAGTCTAGCATTTCTTGTTATGCTGGTTTGGTGGTGATATACTCCTTTAGCCTTTGTTTGTTTGTTTTTTTGTCTGGGAAGCTTGTTATTTGACCATCTATTTTTAATGATAGCTTTGCTGGCTATAGTAATCTTGGTCTCAAATCCTTGCTTTCCATTACCTTGACTACTTCATGCCATTCCCTTCTGGCCTGTAGTGTTTCTGACGAGGAATCAGGTGGCATCCTTGTGGGAACTCCTTTGCAGGTAACAGTTTACTTTTGTCTTGCTTCCTTTAAGATTCTCCCTTTAATTTTTGGCATTTTAATTATAATGTGTCTGGGCATGGGCCTGTTTGTGTTCGTCATGCTTGAGATTCTGTGTGCCTCCTGAACTTGTGTAACTCTTTCCTTCACCAGGTTAGGGAAGTTTTCTGGCATTATTTCTTCAAACACATTCTCTATCTCTTTCTCCCTTTCTGCCTCTTCTGGCACACCTGCTATCTAATATAGTTACGTTATACATTGTCCCACAGCTCCCTTAAGGTATCCTCCTGTTTTTTAATTGCTTTTTCTTTTCTTTTTGGTACTCTGATTTTTTAAAGTTAAATCTTTATTGTTCAGATTATTACAGTTGTTCCTCTTTTTTTCCCCCCATAGCTCTCCTCCACCCAGTTCCCATCCCACCCTCTGCCCTTTCCCCTCCCACTGTCCTCATCCATAGGTGTACGATTTTTGTCCAGTCTCTTCCTGCACCCCCACACGCTGTTCCCCCCAAGAATTGTCAGTCCACTCCCTTTCCATGCCCCTGTTTCTATTATATTCACCAGTTTACTCTGTTCATCAGATTTTTTATTCATTTGATTTTTAGATTCACTTGTTGATAGATATGTA
>NW_005363642.1:1695968-1714736 GCF_000412655.1 Myotis brandtii
CAGCTGCAATTTGTTAGGTAATTTTCAGATTGCAAAGGGCCAGGGCATTCATATGCAAAAGCCTCTGCCGCAGCCTGGGTGGGGCGGGGTCTCAGGGAATCAACAGGGTGGAGCAAGCAGCTATGGCTGATCCTCAGCCCTGCCCTAAGTGGCCCCGCATCTCAGCATCCCGGCAATCGCTGCAAGCACCTTTGAGAGAAAGCCGCCCTCAAGTTCTGAGTTCTGCCCGCTGCCAGACAGTCCAGTTTCTCCCCGTATGAGTCCTGGGTCCCCAGAGACTTCCTGGAACTGGAGTTCAGAGCAGTTGGGGGCTTGTGACTCCCTCCTGATTCAAAAAGACAGCCGTGTCCTCAGGTGCCAGCCCCTTTCCGGGCACGCTCGAGCCTCTGTACCTCTGTGCTTTACTTCCGCAGCTCCTCTGAGTCTCAGTGTGCTTTTCTCTTTCCTTCTAGTTGTAGAATTTCCCCTCAGCCAGCCTTCCTGTAGTTCTGGATGATGTCCTTTTGTCTTTTAGTTGTATTTTTGAATTTGTTGTGGGAGGCAGCAATTTCCGGTGTTTACCTATGCCGCCATCTTGGTTTCTCCCTCTGATTGATTTCTTAAACCCTGTCTTCTAATTCACTGATCCGATCCTCAGGTTCTTCTAATTTGTTTTGGATTCCTTACAATGTGTTCTTTATTTGTGTTATGTCATTATTTTCCACTATTCTTTTTCTCATAGTTACTGTATCTTTTTTCATGCTTTTGAGCAGCTTTACCATTATTATTCTGAACTCTGCTTCAGATAAATTTCTATTTCTCCTTGATTTATCTGCTCTTTTGGAGAATTCTCTGGTTCTTTCATTTGGGGGTTCTTCCTTTGTCTCTTCTCTTTGGCTGACTGTTTGGGTATGTGACTATGTAGTAGGTAGATCCTATAGGCCTCTCAATCTCTAGTGTGGGACAGTGTCAAACACTGTTTCTGATTAGTTAGATCAGTCAAAGAATCAAAGCCTCCAGAGAGCACCTCTGCCTACAGACTGATTAGGACTCTAACTTAAATGGATCCAGGCAATTGTCCTCAGGTATGGTGAATCTTTTCAAAAGGGTGAGGCAATTGCTTCTCCCTGGCTAATTGTTATTTTTAGTCTCTTAAGTGGACTCAATGCAAGGTTTTTTCCAATTGGAAGGGTAAACTGTCTTCCCCCAAGGCAAGGCAAATGTCTGTGTGGGAAAGATGTCCTCCAAGCGAGAAGAAATGACTGATCATAGGAAATGGGGTGTCTGCCTTCTCAGCTCTAACCCCTGAGTCCCGAATCCTGTCTTCTACTCATACAACTCCAGTCCACTCTGCCCTCCCTCTGCCAGAGCACAAGGTGGGTGGCTTCATAGGGAATTTTGTGTGTTAGCCCTTTAAGAGGTTGCCTGAAAATTCAGTCATCCCTGGCAGACAGCAACTCTGCTGCTTTTCACAGCCAGATGTTATATGGTTACCCTTCTCAGTTCTGGTGCTCTCTGCTGAGGGGCACAGCTTGGGGATTAGATCCCAGAGTTCTCAGTGGCTACCCTCCACAGCAGAGATCTCTCTCCAGAACTTCAGTTGCTGTCTGTGGGCACGCAGCCAGCCTTTTGTGCATCAGGTCCTCCTACCACTCTCTATGAGGTCTCCACTTTTAGTCCTCGGGTATCAGGGTTCTCTCCAGTGAGTCTGACATTGATTATTCTGATAATTTTTCTGTATTTTAGTTGTAATTCCTGAGAGCATGTCTGCAGCATCCACTTACTCTGCCACCATTTTTCTCTCCCTAAATAAACACTTCTCAACATGGACATACAGATAGCCAAGAGGAATATGAAAAAATGCTCAAAGTCACTGATGATCCGAGAGAAGCAAATCCAAACAACAATGAGGTATCACCTCACACCTGTCAGAATGGCTACCATCAACAAATGACAAGTCCTGGCAAGGATATGGAGAAAAGGGAATTTTCTCCACTGCTGGTGGGAATGCAGACTGGTGCAACCATTATTTAAAACAGTATGTAGTTTCCTCAAAAAATTAAATATGTAACTTCCATTTGACCCCACACCTAGGAATATATATCCTAAGTAACCAAAAGCACCAATCAGAAAAAATGTATGCACCCCCATGTCCTTAGCAGCACAGTTTACAATAGCTAAGATCTGGAAACAGCCCAAGTGCCCATCAGTAGATGAGTAGATAAAAAAGCTGTGGTACATTTATACCATGGAATACTATGCAGCAGTAAAAAAAGAAGAATCTCACCCTTTGAGACAGCATGGAGGGACCTGGAGAGTATTCATGCTAAGTGAGATAAACCAGTCAGAGAAAGACAAGTATCACATGATCTCACTCATATGTGGAGTCTAATGAACAAAATAAACTGATGAATGGAGTGGATCCAGAGACATGGAAGCATGGAATAGAGTGTGGAATGTCAAAGGGAAGGCGGGGGAAGGTGGGTGGATGGGAGGTAATCAACTAAAAACCTTGTAGGCATATATACATAACCCATGGACATAGAGAATGTGAAGGAAAACCCCTATTCTGTAAAACTACTGTTTGGAATTCTCTGCTATTCTTTGGACGGCCTCTTATTCTGCAAAAAATAATTTTGCTTTCTAGCCTGCTTGAATAATGGGGAAGGTAAACTTAGCTGTCTGACCTTGTAGGCCAGAGACTAGATACACCCAATGCCATGCCAGGTGCATTTTTTAATTGATAGAACTGTATAGTTTTCAAGGCCACCGCCAGCAAGCGCACAAAGGGCTGGCTCTTCTATAAAAAGGGAAGTTCTGCTTGTAGCTTTGCTTAGAATTTGGATTCATTTTCCTAAGCCCACTGCGGTGAATAAAGTGTAACTCCAAACTCTCAGAGCGCTGTTTGGTTCTTGTCCGGTTTTTCTGTAACAACAATAGGGTGGTAAAGGCCTGGGGGCAGGATAGAGAGGGTCAATGGGGAAACAAAAAACATATATAATACTTTCAACAATAAAGATTTACAATAAAATAAATTTAAAGAAAGAATGTTTTGGAAAGAACCAAGATGGTGACATAGGTAAACAATAGTACTTTCCCCCAACACACACACATCAAAATTATAACTAAAATACAGAAAAACCATCATTCAGAACTCCCTGAAATCTATCTGAATGGACTTCCTACAACTAGAGAAGAATAAAGTACACTGAGACTAGTAGGAGGCATAGAACAGGTTGATTGACACCCACGTTTGGCATATTTTTAATTGAGTGGGTTAGCTCAGCTGCGGAGGCCTCCGTGAGAAGCAAGGGGTTATAGCCTCACACCAGACTCCCAGTCCATGGTTCCAGAGCTGGAAATAGTAGTCCCTGTAACTTTGGGCTGTAAAAACCAGATGGGATTATGGCTGGGTGACAGAGGCTGTTGGAGACCTAGGGAGATGTTCTTAAAATGGCCCAGGCACAAACTTAATAGGAGTTGATCCCTCTGGGCTCCAGCGTCTGGGGTAGAGGATGGGGGGAGGGAGAGACTGATTCAGGTACATATGGGGAGGAACTGGATTGTCTGCCATCGGAATAAGAACTTGGGTGTTTATTCCAAGACAGGGGTGCTTGCAGGGGTCATTGTTCCTATGCTGAAACCTTCCACCTTGCAGAGCTGATTGGCAGCCATATCTGAGCTTCCATCAGCTTGACTCACACTGTTTGCTCAGTTCTGGTGATTCCCTGAGACCACTCGCCACCCAATATGCAGACCCACGTATATGAATGGCCTATCCTGGCTCATACTTCAGACATTCCTAAAGTCTCTCAAACAAACACCAGTAGGAATCAGTGTGCTCCATACCTATCAATTAGAGGCCCAAGATCTGGCACTAGCACCAGGTTGCCTTGCTTCACAGCTTGGCCTTGCCTGGGTACTTCTAAGCACAATACAAGTAGCAACCATCTGCAAAAACCCCTGTAGCTGCTGCCAGGTGGCCCCAGGCTGTGACTGACTGCAACTCTTGGGAGCCCCCATTGCTAATGCATCTGGTGGACAGTTTAAGACCATACCAGATTACAACACTACACATCCACAAGTGACCACACAAGGGACAGATTCAGTGAGCACCAAAGCCGCACTGAAGCATGTTCTGCTCCACAGGAATGTCTCCTGAACATCAGCTCTTCTACTATAGTAGCAGCTGGTCCTCATAGCCAATTGGCCTGGAAGTCAATTCCTTCCAGTGACACCAATAGCAATCAAGACTCAAATACAGCAAGAATGTGCACACAGCCCACACAGGAGTGCACCTAAAGTGTCCAGCTCAGGTCACAATGAGGAGGTTGAGCCACAGAGCCCTACAGGACACCTACTACACAAGGCAACTCTATCAATTTTAGGAGACATAACCACTCTACCTAATACACAGAAACAAACACTGGGAAACAGCCAAAATGAGGAGACAAAGAAACATCATAAATGAAAGAAGAAAGAAATCTTCAGAAAAAGACTTAAATAAATGGAACCAAGCAAACTATAAGATACAGAGTTCAAAACAATGGTTATAAGGAGGCTCAATCTTAATGAGAGCTTCAAGGGGCATAGTGAGACCTTAAAAAATGTTAGTGAGAATTTAAAAGACATGAAAAAGGTCCAGTCAGAAATGAAGGATACACTGAGAAGAAGAAGAATTTATAAGGAGTCAACAGTAGAGTAGAAGATGCTGAGAATCAAATCAACAATCTGCAATATGAGGAAGCAAAAAAACAACAAAAAACACCCAATCAGAAGAGTACAAAGAAAAAATAACCCAAAAATATGAAGATAGGGTAAGTAGTCTTTAAGACAACTTCAAGCGTACAACATTAGCATTGGGGTGGTGGTAGGGGGGAGGGAAATGCCACGATAAGAAAAGAGATAGCAAGATATTGAACACCTATTTGAAGACATAATGACAAAAAACTTCCCCTACCTGGGGAAAGAAATAGACTTACATATCCAGGAAGTACAGAGTCCCAAACAAGAAGAACTCAAAGAGGCCCATACCAAGACACATCATAATTAAAATGACAAAGTTTAAAGACAAAGAATCTTAAAAGCAGGAACAGAAAAGCAATTAGTAACCTACAAGGGAGTGCCTTTTTGTCAGCTGATTACTCAACGAAAACTTTGCAGGCCAGAAGGGAGTGACAAAATATTCAAAGTGATGAATATGAAGGACCTACAACCAATATTATTCTACCCAGCAAAATTATCATTTAGAATTAAATGTCAGATAAAACTAACCTTCATAGACAAATAAAAGTTAAAGGAGTTCACCACTATCAAACCAGTATTACATGAAATTTGAAGGGTATTATTTAAGAAGAGAAATAGGAAGAAGAGGAGGAGGAAGGAGAAGGAGGAGGGGAAGGAGAGAAAAAAGGAGGAGAATGTAAGAGGAGGAGGAGGAGGAAGAGAAAAAAAGATGAAAAATGTGAACAATATAATGACAATAAATACATATCTATCAACAATGGTAAATCAAAATCAAAATAAATGAACAAGAAACCTAATGAACAAAATAAACTGATGAATGAAATAGAACCAGAGGCATGCAAGTATGGAACAGACTGACAAATCTCAGAGGGAAGTGGAGAGGGGGGCAGGAAGAAATTAACCAAAGATCTTATATGCATATATGCATTACTTATGACACAGAGAAAGGGAATGGGGACATTGGTAATGCTGTCAACAATAAAGATTATTTTTTTTTAAATCTTGACATGAATTTCATTAAGTCCATAAACCTGCTAAATGAAATTTTCTATATCATTTTCTTATAGATGTTCTTAATTTTTAGCTTTTGCATTTAGATCCATTTCAAGCTATTTTTGCTTATGGTGTGAGATAAGAGTCAAGGTTAACTTTACCTCTCTGGTTATTTCAACATTTGTTGAAAATACTATCTTTTCACCATTAAATGACTTTGGAATCTTTGCTGAAAAGCAATGGGCTATATGTATACTTTCTAATCTGTCCATTGATCTATCCTAATCCAACACCATTGTCTTAATTACTATAATTTGAAATTAAGACTTGAACTGAGGTAGTTTATGTCTTCTAACTTTCTTTTTTTTATATTTTATCGATTTTTTTTTTACAGAGAGAAAGGAAGAGGGATAGAAAGCTAGAAACACTGATGAGAGAGAAACATCAATTCAGCTGCCTCCTGCACACTCTCCATTGGGGATGTGCCCGCAACCAAGGTACATGCCCTTGACCGGAATCGAACCTGGGACCCCTCAGTCTGCAGGCTGACGCTTTATCCATTGAGCCAAACCAGTTAGGGCTGTTTTTCTTTTATAACATTGTTTTCATCATCTATGTTTTTTCCATTTCATGTAAGTTTTCAATGGGATTGTTACATTCTATAAAAAATGATGCCAGGATTTTGATTGAGATTACATAGAATGTACAGTACAATTTGGGTGAAGTGACAAAGAATTTTCTGATTTGTGAACATGCTGTAATTCACTATATATTTAGGTCTTCTATAATTTCTCTCAGCTATATTTTATACTTTAAAAATTAATAAACTTTTAAAAAGCAGATTAGGTTTATAGCAAAAGTGAGTGAAAAGTTCTTGGAGTTCTCTTATACTCTCCTCCCCATCCTCCTACACTATCAAAATCCTGTACCAAAGTGGTATGCTTGTTACAACTGATGAACCTACACTGAAACATCATTATCACCCAAAGTCCATAGTTTACAATAAGGTTCACTTTTTTTTTTTCTTTCATTTTTCTTTATTGTTGTTAATCCTCACACAAGGATATTTTTCCATCGATTTTTAGGGAGAGTAGAAGACAGAGGGAAACATCGATGTGAAAGAAACACATCAATTTGTTGCCTCCTGCATAAGCCCAACCAGGGCCTGGACTAAGAAGGAGCCTCCAACCAAGATATGTGCCCTTGACTGGAATCAAACACGGGACCCTTTGGTCCACAGGCTGACGTTCTATCCACTGAGCAAGATCGGCTAGGGCAAGGTTCACTCTTAATGTTGTACATTCTATAGGTTTGACCTATGTATAATGACATGTATCCATCATTAAAGTATCATACAGAATAGTTTCTCTGCCCTAAAAATCCCATGCTCTGATTATTCATCTTTCTCCAACATCTGATCTTTTTATTGTCTCCGTATTTTAGTCTTATTTAAATGTCATATGTTGGAATAAAACAGTATGTAGATTTCTCAGTTTAGCTTCACTTAGTAATATGCATGTCTTTTCAAAGCTTGATAGCTCATTTCTTTCTTTTTTTTAACACACTATTAATATTCCATTGTCTAAATGTACCACAGGTTGTCCATCCATTCACCTATTGAAAGACATCTTGGTTGTTTCCAAGTTTTGGCAATTATAACTAAAACTCCATTTGATATTCCATTTTCTCTCCTTTCTTCACATATCAATTACACTTCTTTTCGAGTGGGTGCTCTAGAGTTTGCAATACACATACTTTTACAACTAATGCAAGTCCACATTCATATATAACATTGTACTGTTTAGAAACAGGCCTTTAGTAATGTAGTAGTAAGATGTGGGGGGATGGAAAATATTCTACTAGTCCCATCATTGGGTTTCCATCTCTTGGTGAGTCTGTGTCCAGTAACATGAACTTCAGTATTCTCCCTCAATCCCTCCCAACCTGTCCTGAGGTGATAGTTTCACTAGAGGGGATTAGAGTTGGGTATTTTTCTTCCTTCATGTAGAAGGCTACAGGGAGCAGAAGTAGGGTATTTCCTTTCTCCTAGGTAGGTTAAGCTCTGATAACAGTTTTTCCTATGAGCAGGCCGTGTTAAGACAGACCTCTGGCTGGGGTATTCCAAAAAGTTCCTTTTACCTTCCACCTGTGGGAAACATGAGAGGATTTTTCTCCAATATTCACTGGATAGACTTGGAGACCTACTGGAGGTTAAACTCACAAGACTGTGGGGTCCCCCTATAACTGTCCTCCAACCCCCAGAGTTTTAGATTTTCTTACCTCCACACTAGATCTCAAGGAGGTTTCTGTTCCAATTCCAATAGGTTGTGATTATGTTTCTGCCTGTTTGTCTCTCCAATATGGGGGGCAGTAGTTTGCTCTGCGACCCTACTTCTCTGATGAATCTAAGAAGAGTTGATACTTTCAGTTTATTCAGCTTTTCAATTATTGTTAAAATAGAGTGGTGACTCCTTATATGCTGGACCAGAAATCTGAAGCTACTTTGTAGTTTTGAAGTGAGGTTTATAGATGAATTGGCAATCTTATTCCTATCTACACTAATAAAAGACAAACATGCAAATTGACTGTACCTTCGCTATACCTTAAGCCACGCCCACCAGTTAATCAGAGCGACTATATGCAAATTAACCCAACCAAGATGGCGGCCGGCAGCCACGGAGCTGGAGCAAGCAGGAGGCTTGGTTACCTTAGTGATGGAGGAAGCGAAGCCTCCCATCTGCCACGGCAGGCTCTGAGCTCTACTCAAGGCAACAAAGTTTCAATTATAGAAGATAAAGAAACCCCAGATACCTGCTTTCAGCCGGCTGTGGCCACGGAACTGGAGTGAGCAGGAGGCTTGGGTTGCCCCTGGTGATAGAGGAAGCCAAGCTTCCCGCCCGCCCACCATGGCCGGCTCTGAGCTCCACTCAAGGCTACAAAGTTTCAATTATACAAGGTAAATAAACCCCAGAATAAAAATAAAAAGGAAATAGGAGAGGCTGGGAGCTTCTGTCGCCCGGGAACTTGGCCAGCCTGAAAACGGCCCTCAGCCCCTCACCCAGGCTGGCCAGGCACCCCAGCGGGACCCCGACCCTGATCCAGGACACCCCTCAGGGCAAACCAGCCAGCCCCCACCCGTGCACCAGGCCTCTATCCTATATATTAAAAGGGTAATATGCAAATTGACCCTAACAGCAAAACGGCTGGGAATGACTGATTGCTAGGACACACTGACCATCAGGGGGCAGACGCTCAATGCAGGAGCAGTCCCTGGTGGTCAGTGTGCTCCTACAGGGGGAGCTCTGCTCAGCCACAAACCAGGCTGATCGCTGCCAGCACAGTAGTGCTGGCGGGAGCCTCTCCCACCTCCTCAGCAGCACTAAGAATGTCTGACTGCAGCTTAAGTCTGCTCCCTGCTGGTAAGTGGACATCCCCCGAGGGCTGCCGGGCTGCCAGAGGGATGTCTGACTGCCATCTTGGGCCCGATCCCCCAGGGGGGCGGACCTAAGCCAGCAGGTGGTCATCCCCCGAGGGGTCCCAGACTGCAAGAGGGCATAGGCCGGGCTGAGGGACCCCCCCGATTGCACAAATTTTTGTGCACCGGGCCTTTAGTGTATAATAAAAGGGTAATATACAAATAGACTGAATGGGAGAACCGAACAACGAATCAAAGAGGGATATGGTAATGATATGCTAAGGATACTCAACCATTCGCTATGACGTGCACTGACCACCAGGGGACATCAACTGGTTGACCAGTTGCTATGACATACACTGACCACCAGGGGCAGATGCTCCAACTGGTAGGTTAACTTGCTGCTGGTGTCCAGCCCTGGAACCCTCCTACAGTCCCACCCCAGCTCAATCGTGCACCAGTGGGGTCCCTCAGCCTGAACTGCGCCCTCTCGCAATCCAGGACCCCTTGGGGGATGTTGGAGAGCCGGTTTCAGCCTGAACCCGCAGGCCACTCCCCTGGGAAAGGCACCAGACGCAGGGCTCATGGCTGATGAGAGCTGCTGTGGCAGTGCAAGCTGCTCCCAATCGGGACTGATTAGGTGCCAGCCTGCGCGGCAGGCACAGTGGGGCTGGGATGAGCGGGAGCAGCAGGTAGGAAATGTAGGTGGCATTGGACTGCGGGTTTCGGCTCGATCCCTGCAGGCCACCTAGAGGGACCCCACCCATGCATGAATTCGTGCACAGGGCCTCTAGTTCTTTGATATTATTTTAAATGATGCCCGATGCACGAAATTCATGCAAGAGTAGGCCTTCGTTACCCCGGCTGCCAGCACAGGCTTTCCTCTGGCACCCGGGACCCTGGCTTCGTCTGGAAGGATGTCTGGTCTAATTAGCACATTACACTTTTATCATATAGGATTGATCCAGAGCGGAAGAGAGACGGAGAATGGCTGCCTTCTGCTTGTGCCCCAAATAGGGATTGAGCTCGCAACCCAGGCTTATGTCCTGATTAGAAACAGAACTGTGACCTCCTGGTTCATAGGTCGAAGCTCAACCACTAAGCCATGCTGGTTGGGCTCCTTTAACATTGTAGTGCAGGTCTGCTGCTGACATATTCTCTTCACCTTTTTTTAGTGCGATAAATCCTTTTATCCTCTACATGTCTGAAATATATTTTCACTGAGTATAGAAATTTGAATGAACAGTTTTTCTTTTAATGTTTTAGAGATGTTTCTCCATTTCTATACTGTAGAGATGTCTTTTAGTTTGTAAATTTATGGTTACAGCTGATCTGTTGTTCCTTTATATGTAACTAGTGGCCTGGTGCATGAAATTCATGCACATTAAAAGGGAATTAATTAGAGGAAATATTTTAATATTGCTATTTGTCCTTTCTATATAATAGAAGTGTCAGAGATGAAAGAAAATTAGTAAAATGTACATGAAAATCTTCCTCCTATCAGAGCCTGGGGCGCCCTGCAGGACCCAGAGTCAAGTCCCTGCACACCCGCAGCGCCTTAAAATTACGTGAGTCCCAGATCCAGCTGGCCCAACCCCCAATGTTCGAGATCCAGACCCAGCTGGCCCCACCCTTGTCAAGCTCCGCCGGGCGGAGGGCGCAGCCTCAGGGCCCCTGTTAAGCCCCACCAGGCAGGGGGCACGGACTAAGGTCCCTCGGCCCAGTGCCAGGACAGGTGGTGCGGCTTGAGGTTCCCCATCAAGCCCTGCCAGGCAGAAGGAGTGGCCTGAAGTCCCCTGTCCCGGTGCTGGGGGCACAGACTGAGGTCCCTTGTCAGCCCTGCTGGGCAGGGGACACAGCCTGAAATTCCCTATCAAGCCTGCCAAACAAGGGTCGCAGTCTGAAATCCTGTCAAGCCCCGGGGGGGTGGGGGTGCGCAGCCTCAGTTACCCCATCAAGATCCACTGGGCGGGGAGGCACAGCCTCAGGTAACCTTTCTCCTTTGTATTTCTATAAACATTTCTTCATGAGAAATTCAATGCAAGGCTTATTTTTTTAGACAATATTAATGCTTCATTCAATCAATATTGGGGAAGTGGTCTGCTCTTGGGTGCCTTAGACCTTGACATTTACTTTTCATCTTTAGAAATGACTGTACTTAAAGATATTTTTTTCGTATTTAAGCAATATCCTTCTTTATAAAATATGTGTTCTGGTCCATAAGCTTTCTCTCCTATTAACTTCTTTAGCTGAGCTGTTACTGCCTTTCACTTTCTAAAAAGAAAAATGCATAAACATCTAACTCCAACCATTATTACAGATAGAAAGTTAGTAATGGTTTTAATTCCTTCAATACTTGGGCTACCAGACAAAACAATTAACATATCATTTTCTAAAAATTTAAAATAACGTATATAGATGTACAGGAAAACTTTGTATGTAGAATTGTCATGCTGTATCTTTACCTCCTTGACACACTTGAACAATTTGAAAAGCTATATTAAAATTTTTCTCTAGCAAAAGGAAAATGGAAAGATCTGGTTGAAGAGATTACAATGCTGTGGTGGAAGCCAGGACCTAAGGAAAGGAACTAAGATCCCAGAAAGGAGGGCATAGAGAAGTAGATGAGACACTTGCCACTAGTATTCCTCTTAAGGCTCTTGTAAAGCCATTTAGGAATCTAAGAAGCCAACCAGAAAGTGGCTGAAGTCACAGTTAACTATACAGGGGAGATAAAAATTGAAATACAAGACCAGCAATAGAGGGGAAGACACAGGAAATACCCCAGGCTTCTCGATGCAACTCTTGAAGGGTTATATTATAGAGATAGGGAAAAATCAGAATAGACCTTGTCTTACAAAGATTGCTATCAGCCTCCATTCTGCTCCATTCTCTATTGGATTGAAAAGTTGTTTGATTTATCTACTGCTTTATAAGTCTATTGGAGACAGCATATATATGGGTCATGTTTTCTTATCCATTCAGTCACCCTTTGTCTTTTGACTAGAGCATTTATTCCATTTACATTTAAGGTTATTATTGATAGGTATTTATTTGTTGCCATTTTTATTTTCTTTATGCCTATGATTCCCCTTTTCTTCTTCTTAAAATAGTCTCAACATTTCTTGCATTGCTGGTTTTATGGTAACGTACTCCTTTAACCTTTTTGTCTTCAAGTTTTTTATTTCTCCTTCAATTTTAAATGACAGACTTGGATTTAGGCCCTTGCTTTTCATTACGTTCAGTACTTTATACCACTCCCTTGGCCTGAAGTATTTCTATTGAGAAGTTAGCTGACATGCTAATGGGAACCCCTTTATAGGTAATTTTCTGTCTCTTTCTGCCTTTAAGAGACATTTGCCATTTTAACACATTGAGAATGGATCACAAGAATTCTTGTGTTTTCTGTTCTAAGGCTTGTGGCCAATCAGGAGAACTCTATAAACAGATATTAGCTTGTAAGAACATGTAATAACTTCAAAATGCAATGGGTATTTAATTTTAAAGTGTGCCTTTAATATTAATGTAAAACATTTTTTGTACTCGTTCAATAGAAACTTATCTGGCCACTGGGTAGATAGAAATAAAACTAATGGTCCACAATGTGTTAATTATGATCTAGGTGTGGGTCTCTTGGTACATCTTGATTGGGGTTCTCCAGGCCTACTGAACTTGTGTGACATTTTCCTTCACCAGGTTGGGGAACTTTTCTGTCATTATTTCCTTAAACAGGTTTTCGGTTACTTGTTCACCCATTTTCCCTTCTAGTATTCCTATAATGTGGGTGTTGTTACATTTCATGTTATCCCAGAGCTCCATTAAGCTATCTTCGTGCTTTTTAATTATTTTTTCTATTTGCTGCTCTAATTGGGTATTTATTTCTACCTGTCTTCCCAATCTGATTCGATCTTCAACCAATCTACTTTTAATACCTTATAATATGTTCTTGATATCAGATAAATCATTCTTTATTTCTATCTGGTTCTTATTCGTGGATTCTACTTCCTTTTTCAAACTGTTGTAATTTGCACTAAGTTCCTCAAGCATCTTTATAACCATTGCTTTCAACTCTATGTCTGATAGCTTACTCACCAGCATTTCATGTATTTATTTTTCTGGAGATTCCTTCTTTTCTCTCATTTGGCAGTTGTTTCTTTGTTTACCTATTTTAGCTGTATCTTTGTACTTGCTTCATTGTATTAGATAGACTTGTTATGCCTCCCAGTATTTGTGTGCTGGCCTAATACAGAAAGTGTCTTGAGATGTCTAGTGGTGCAGGCTCTTTGTTCACCTGAGCTGGATGCTCTAGGAATGCCCTTTGTGTGTGTTATTTGGGCTCTTCTGTTGTAATTGGGATTTCATTATTGATATCCTGTTCATGGGAAGGATTTCTCCTTCAACTTACTGCAACTGAGGTTCAACCCCTACGTCGTTGTGCCAGCTGTTATATGGGTGCTGACAAAACGGAATAAGACACAATAGGTCCAAAACAAAAACACCACAAATATCAAACTACTCAATGCAGTAACAACAGGAAAGACTACAAAGGAAAAAGAAGAGAAAAACAAGCAAAGAAAAAATAAAAAGAATACTAAAAGACACACAACCAAAGACTTAGAGGGGATATAAAGAAAAGGGGAGAGCCGAACTGGTTTGGCTCAGTGGATAGAGCGTCGGCCTGCGGACTCAAGGGTCCCAGGTTCGATTCCGGTCAAGGGCATGTACCTTGGTTTCGGGCACATCCCCAGTAGGGGGTGTGCGGGAGGCAGCTGATCGATGTTTCTCTCTCATCGATGTTTCTAACTCTCTGTCCCTCTCCCTTCTTCTCTGTAAAAAATCAATAAAATATATTAAAAAAAAAAAAAAAAGAAAGAAAGAAAAGGGGAGAAAGAAGAAGCCAAAAAGATGACTATATTGAAGTAAGGAGGAAGCTAAAAAAACTTGTACAGGAGAAAAAAGAGGAAACAAAAGAAGTGAAATAATGAGATTAAAACATAGTAAAAATGGGTATATTAAGATACAGATAGGAAAAGTAAAATGCAAAAGAAATGAAAAAAAGAGAAAACAACAAAATAAGAATAATAATAACCATAAGAAGAATAGAATCAAAGGAAAGAAATTAGAGATATGCAATAAAAAAAAAGGAAGAAAAAGGGTCATAAAACAAGCAAGCAACAAAAAATCCAATCACACCCACCTCTCCCCCAAAATTCAATCACACACACTCCTAGCCATTGCGCACCCTCTCCTTCAAGATAGCAAGATTTCCAAGCTAGAGCCACATCTGCCTGGGGAGTGCCTGTGGTGGTAGCAGGGGTTCTTTCTGCAAGTGAGCCTTTCTGCCTGTCTCAGAGACACCTGTGAGATCTGTTATACACACACACACACACACACACACACACAGGTCCAAACCCTTCCCTCTCCTCTTACTTATTTATATTCTCTCCCTTACTCCAAAGTCAAGCCAGCCACCATGCCAAATCTCCACATTGTCTCAACAAAAAAAGAAAGAAACAAATAAGAATAATAATAAGAATGGCCTGTCTTCTCATTATCTTTAGTATTTTTTGTGAGATTTAAAATAATGTAAAATAAATGCTTGAAAACTCAAAGAATGAGGTGTAGTAAGTTGAGCTGAAGTATTCTAAGGTTAGTAAGAATTGTGTACAAAATGGTGAAAGTAGTAATTCATATTAGACTCTAATATTAGAATCAAGAATCCATTTCATGATCTTTAGGATAACTTCTCAAGAAACAATTCAAGATGTATAATTAACAAGGTACTGGGGAAAAGATAAAAAAAAATCCATATAATTCTAAAATAGAGACAGACACACATAGGGAGAAAGGGCCATAAAATAGACGGGACAAATAGAAAATAAAGAGTAAGACTGTAGTTATAAACTTACATATATCAGTAAGATTATGTAAAACATAAATAATCTAAATTCCCTAACTAATAATTACTTTCAAATTGAATTAAAAATACCCAGGAGGTGTGATTCAGTATTTGAGCATTGACTCGAGAACCAAGAAGTCATGAACCTAATGTGTCCAGGTGCCAGGACAGATATCACAAACTCCTTCATTTTTAACATATTAACTGTTCCTGTACCCACCTAAGTATGTGTCTATCATTTTATTTTTTATCCAATCCCAGGGGTTTCCCTGCTTTGCTTTCTCCTGCCTCTCTTATCTATCACCAATAGATTTCATGTAACCTACCTATGTCCCTTCCTTTGCAATCTATAAATATAGATGAGAGGACACCATTCTATGGAGCATTATCCCAATCCATTGAGATATTGCTTCCTGGCAATTGTCGCCCATTTGGCTCAAACTCACAAAAATTCTTAAATAAAAAAAAGAAGGTCACTTGATTGATTCCTGGTCAGGGCACATGCCTGAGTTGTAAGCTAGATTCCTAATAGGGAGTCTATGCAGGGGACAGCCAATCGATGTTTCTCTCTCATCAATGTTTCTATCTATCCCTCTCCCTTCTTCTCTAATATCAAATAAAAACGGTTTTTTTTAAAGAACATGTTCAGTTTAATAAATAAAACTAGCACCCACATAGCCACCACTCAGGTAAATACATTTGAAATTATCAGCACTTCAGAAATCTGTATGCTTGTATCAAAATCTCCTCCAAAAATAGCATTTCTGATATTGATTTTCTTGTTTTATTCTCTGGATCCCTAAGTGATATGTATATTTCCCTGGCTATTTTTGAATTTCATTTGAATGAAATCATATTATTCTTTCATGCCTGCTTTTCAATAATGTTTTGTGGGAGAAACTTATACTGTTGCATGTGACTGCAGTTCTTTCATTTTTATAATATACAGAATCCCACTACATAACTTACTGCAATTTATTTTTCTTTTAGAATGTGATGGACATTTTTTCCCTTCCAGCTTTTAACTATTATTGAAAATGCTGCTAATAAACATTAGTGTGTGTGTGTGTGTGTGTGTGTGTGTGTGTGTGTGTGGATCCTATTGCATATGTGTACATGTCCCTAACTAAGGTACATATCAAGTGATGGAACTGCTAGAATCCTATATAATAAAAGCCTAATATGCTAAGTATCCGGTCATCCGATCAAAGCGTAACATGCTAACGATATGCTAAGGCTGCTCAACAGCTCACTATGACGTGCACTGATCACCAGGGGACAGTCGACCAGTCGACCAATCTCTATGACGTATACTGACCACCAGAGGGTAGACACTCCGACTGGTAGGTTAGCTTGCTGCTGGAGTCTGGCCAATCAGGACTGAGTGAGACACACCTGAAACCCTCCCATGGTCCCTCCCCGGCTGGCTAATTTCCCACATCCCTCCCCGGCCCCAATCGTGCACTGGTGGGTCCCTTGGCCTGGCCTGCACCCTCTCACAATCTGGGAACCCTCAGGGAATGTCAGAGAGCTGGTTTCGGCCCGATCCCGCAGGCCAAGACGAGGGACCCCACTGGTGCATGAATTCGTATACCAGGCCTCTAGTATTAAATAAAACCAATTCCTTTTATTTCAAAATCTCACCTAAATCTGGTATTGTTAGATTTTAAAGTGTTTTACCTTTGCTCACCTGAAAGGAAATGGTATCAAAATATGTTTTCAATTTCTATTTCCCCAAATTACCAATGAAGAGAGCATCTTTCATATGTTTACTGTCCATCTGGAATTCCTCTTTGTGAAGTAGATGTATAAGACTTTTGTCCATTTTTCCTTGTGTATTATCTGGTTTTACTCATTGATATGTTGAAGTTATATATATATATATATCTCGTGAGTACTAATCCTATACAGGTTATATGTGCTATGAGTAGCATCTTTTACTTGATGGTTTGTCTTCTCATTATCTTTATCGTGCCTTTTGAATAAAAGAAGTTTCTAATTTTAAAATGGTAAAATTGATAATTTACTTTTATGCACCAAGGGTACTTGTGTCTTAAGAAATCTTATTTGAAGTTCATGAAGACATTCCTTTATATTTCACCCAACATGAATAGCAAATTAACAACACCATTTACTGAAAGACAATCATTTCCCAAATGATCTGCCAAATAATCGCCATCACATACATACATGTATATGATAGGTTTCTGGACTCTGCTGCACTACTCTACTTGGCAATATCACATTATCCTATACTTACCAATATAACAATATCCTAATTACAGCAGTTTTGTAATGTTCTGACATCTGATGGCAATTCCTTCCATTTTGTTCTCTACTTAAAGGATATCTTGGCCTCTTAACCTATTGCATTTACATATACATTTTAGAATCAAATCAGCTTGTCAAATTCCACAAAATTACACGCTGAAAAACTGATCGAAATGGTACTCTATAAATTAAACAGAAGTAAAAACATTTTATAATACTACGTTGTCCAAACCATAAACACACTTTCTCCATTTTTTTTCTTTAATATCTAAGTTTTGTCAATTTCTTCAGTCACTACATGTCTTATTAAATGTATTTCTAGGTACCTTATTTAGTTGGTGCTATTGGAATTCTTAAAAATTTCATTTACTAATTGTTTATATCTGATATATAGTAACACATATGATTACTTATACATTTGAATATGGCAATCTTGCTAAAATCTTATTAATCCTAATAATTTAACTGTAAATGCCTTTGGATTTCCTACATACATACACTGAATCATCCCAAAATAGTAATATGTATTGTTCCTTCTTTTTGAATCCTTTTTAATTTAAAATTTTTTTTGCATTGTTGCATAAGGCAAGATATCTGGTACAATGTTAGAAGTGGTGACAGCAAGCATTGCTTTATTTTGTATCTCAATGAAATATTCCCAATATTTCACCATCAGATTTGTTTTAGGGTTTTTGTAGATGCTCTTTTTCCTGTATTTATTGTAAACTGATTATTCTTCTCTTGGCAAATTACATTAATTTTTTGTTTTTGAACCAGTATTCCTGGGACAA
Source organism: Myotis brandtii (assembly GCF_000412655.1). Taxonomy (NCBI): domain Eukaryota; kingdom Metazoa; phylum Chordata; class Mammalia; order Chiroptera; family Vespertilionidae; genus Myotis; species Myotis brandtii. The sequence continues at coordinate 1,714,063 of NW_005363642.1, forward strand.
ACTCAACTTCTATGGATTGCTGATCTTGGTTTACTAGTATCTTGTTTGGAATATCTGCATTTATTTCATGGATAAAAGTGGACTATAATTTTCCATTTCTGTAAAATTATCACAGTAATACTAGATTTTAGTATCTAGTCTCATAAAATGAACTGAAGAATATTCCCTCTTTTTTATTCTTTGGAATACAGTAAGTCCTCTTAAAATCATCAATAGGTTTTGTGACTTTAAGCAAAAAAACTATAACAAAACCAATTTTACAATAGGCTAACTGATATAAACAAAATTAAATTTTTACAGCATCTTGTTAACACGATAAGGAAATGGTTAAATGAAATGCTGTTATTTAAGGATATGCTGTAGTTTAAAATTGATGGTGTTTCTTCCTTAAATCCTATAAAATGAAGAGGTAATATACAAATTAACTCTCACACCCTCACAAGATGGCTGCCTACAACCAGGCTGGCATGGGGGTTAGTGAGGGACCACCAAACAACTGAATAAGCAGGCTGTGTGGGGCGACCAGGCTGGCGGGTTAGTGAGGGACAATGAAACAACAGCAGGCTGCGTGGGGCGACCAGGTTGGCATGAGGGTTAGTGAGGAATGACCAAACGACTGAACAGCAGGCTGCATGGGGCAACCAGGCCGGCGGGGGGGTCGTGAGGGGCGAACA
>NW_005363642.1:1714777-1721469 GCF_000412655.1 Myotis brandtii
GGGTGACAAGGCGGGCAGGGGGGCAGGTAGGAGCAACCAGTCAGGCAGACAGGTGAGCAGTCCAGCAGTCCAGGATTGTGAGAGGGATGTCTGACTGCCGGTTTAGGCCCGATCCCGGGGATTGGGCCTAAACCAGCATTTGGACATCTCCCGAAGGGTCCTGGATTGGAGAGGTTGCAGGCTGGTCTGAGGGGTCCCCCCGCCCCCGGCCCGTGCATGAATTTCATGCACTGGGCCTCTAGTGTGTTATAAAACTCAACCCTGAACTCATCCATCAGGGTCAAGTTACACATTTGTGTCACCTATTCTCACACTTTCCAAGAGCTGAGAATGCTGCCTAAAACAGTTTCATAAACTGTAGGTTCTTTACTCATTATGGTAGAGCTAAGGTGTATTTTTCATATGATAGATATAATCCATTGATAAATTTGACATATTAGTCAATAAATGCTATTTTTTAATGGTGTCTTGTCTTCATTTTTTTCACTTATCAGCATTTTTCTTTTTTGTCACTTTATGAGGTTTAACATGTGTCAACAAATGGAAACCACAAAGACTCACTGAAATGTGACTCCTGCCTTCACTAACAAATAAGTGCCTTTTTCACAGCAGCTTCCTGGCTTTAAACTAAAATGTGGGCCTCAACATCATGGGGAATATTAGTTTTCCCCTCCAAAGAGTCAAATCTGCATGTTTATTGCCAAACATCAAGAATTTACTTCTAATAGTATAGATCAATACTGTATGAATAGTTATTTGGAGCAAAGGGTGTGTTCTTCAAACAAAAGCCATCATTTAATTTGGTTATATAGCTTCCTCTTTTTAAAAGCTGAGGTATAATTTAACATATAAAAACAAAACCTTAGGACATTTTAAGGAATAAATGTCAAGTATAAACAAGTAATATTATAAAGATCCAAACAGTTAAGAATCACTAGTGAAGAGAAAATAATTCATTAAAATGCACTCCTACCCGTTTGAAAATCCAGGCCAGAATCACTAATCATGTTTCTTTGTTAAACTAAAGTACTTCTCTCTGAGCCCAAATCTTTTAGACTAGGTTGAAGATAAGGTGTCTCATCTCCTCTGACTCAATTATGCAAGTAATTTCACCTATTCACTCTAATTTGAAGTTATCATAACACTTTCAACATGTTTAATTTTAGGCACTTTTCCCTAGTTTTAATCCTCTGTTTAATTCTTTTTAAACCACTGTTTCATAAGGCCTTGTCTTTTTCAAGTATAGCATTGGAAACTACTTAAGTGCTCCAGTTGACCATCCAGTCACCATAGGAAACATAGAAAGCATCACAATAAAACCTGACACCTAACCAGTTGAAAGTTTTACTTAGTATAAAACAACAATAAAAACTTTGGAGAACCAATTCAATTCCTTCATAATAAAAAAATTTTTATATAAAATATGAAGCTTTAAGCTATTTTATGCTTAACTGACAAAAGGGTACATGTTTACAAACATATACTTAGATAAGTAAGTTTATGCATTTATGTGGAAATGCCTACCTTTCAGAAACAGCCTCATCATGATCCTGTGACAAATCGATCTTTTCAATTGCTTTTTCTGAAGGGTTGGAAGGTCCAGAGTTCACAGGAGCCTTTCTTTCATCTAGAGTATTAACTGGGTTCTTATCCAAATTCAGAGTCTCTGAATTTGCAACCTGTTAATTGGGAAAGGGAAAGGCAGATGAGGGGAGGGTTAGGAATTGTCTTCTTCCACATAAAACTGATGACAGGTAAAATTTAACTTAGAAACTGTTCTCAAAATAGCCTCGCATACAGATGGCAAAACATATATTAAATTATATGTATTTCAATAGCTAATGATAATGACTGCTGTTTTTGTAAAAAGGAATTTTAAAAAATACTTCAAAGAAATAAAAATAATGATAGTACAACTTAACTTCCCAGCTTAAATGGAAGGAAGGAAAAACAAACATCTATGTCAGCGATTTTTAACGGTGTATCAATAAGAATTTTTAAAACATGCTAAATATACTTCACTATTTAGTCAGGAGCACTGATTAAATTTCAACTTGCTCTTCTAGTCACTGGGTTCTGTTTTAAACTTGGAACTGTAACCTTGCCCATGATTTGGTTGAGAATTTTCAGTATTTAAAGTATCTGTATACACTGGGGCCTTGACTTATGAGTTTAATTCGTTCCGTGACGGAGCTCATAACTCAAATTACTTGTATGTCAAATCTTAAAGTGAACGAGTGAGACATGTGATGCTGAGCTGATGTTGTGGCGTTCACTGTGACGTTCGCTGTGCCAACTAGCGGTGGGGTATCTGAAGCTGGCTCGTAACCCGAATTTTAGCTCGCAACTCAAAGCAAATAATCGGCCGAGAGACGGCTCGTATCTCGAAAAACCCGTTAGTCGGGACACTCGTAAGTCAAGGCCCCACTGTATATTAATCAATACAAAAGGATAAATTGCATAACTAATGGGCTTACTGATGGATAGCATGAACAAAAATACAGGTACACAAAAAAGAAAGAATTCTGAAATGTTATATTACATGTACAGATTTTATATGTAGAAATAGGTTCAAACATTAGAAAATAGCAGAAAAATATTGGTATCCTTTAAATTCCAGGACAAGGTGGCACAGACTCACTTTTCTCTTCCCTGTACAATTAAATGCCTTGGAAGTATTTTAAGAGATAATCATAAAATGACCCTAAAAGGTGGAAAGAAGAGGGCAGATTGCTTGGGGACCTCAAGATTGAGGATTAACACCACAATGAGTTCCCTGATTTTTCTTTTTATTATCTATTAGAGGCCCGATGCACGAATATTCGTGTAAGAGTAGGCCTTCCTTCCCCCGGCTACCAGGACCTGCTTTCCCCTGGCACCCGGGACCCAAGCATCTCTCCTCTGGCTGCCGGCAGGCAACCAGGACCCGGGCTTCCCTCCTTCGGCTGGCCGCAGGGACCCAGGATCCGGGCCGGCTTCCATCCCTCTGGCCAGCTGCAGGCACCCGGGACCCGGGCCAGCTTTGCCCTGGCCGGCCGCAGGCACCCAGGACCATGGGCGGCTTTGCCAAGGCCCCAGCTTTGTCAGGAAGGATGTCCAGTCTATCTGGTCTAATTAGCATATTACCCTTTTGCTAGTATAGATTATTAGTATAGATATATTCTGCACTGGGTGCCAGAAAAGCCAGGGACCTGTCCCTCTCCCCAAACCTACAGCAAGGTTGGCTAGTCTCCCACTCCATACCTACAGAATCAGCCAGAACCATTGCAGCAACAGTGTCAGCTGTGTCCCTACCTGACACCTGGGGTAGGAGTGACCCTCAGTGGCTGCAGTAGCAATGTTAGCAAAAGCCAGCCAGGAACCAATCCCCAGCACTCCACACCTGGAAGAGCAGTGGGCCAAATCCACTGCAGTGTCAGTGGGGCTAGACTACCGAAGAATCAGCAGTGCCCCTGCTCCACATCTGGAGCAGCTTCAGGCCCAATCTACTGCAGTGGCAATGACCACAGGTCACCATTTCTGGAACTTCCCACTCAAGATCACTGAGGAGTCCAGGCAGCACCTGCAGGTATTGAACAGAAGATCCAGTGGAGGCAGAAAAATAAATCCAACCAGAAGAGCATTGCAAGGATTTTGCAAAGAAAACTGTCATTGAACTATAACTCACACAGAATCCAGGACCTACACACTAAATCTAAATAAGGTTAACTGCCTGCTGAAAGAGTTAAATGCCTACTCTCTTTAAAGAGCTCTCTGCGTGACTGAATACTCTGACATTTTAATCTTTCCAAGGCACTACACCAAAGGCCTGTTCTGATACATCATTGGCTTTCTCTCCAGACCATGCTTTCTGGTAGAAAACCTCCTAAGTTTAGGGTCTTTTACAATCTGGATAGGCTCAGAATTTTCCAAATTAAGTCCGCCTGGTTTCTTTTTTCTGAACAGTTCCTTCTTCAATGTATCTCTTCCCTCTCACATCTATATATATAAAAGCCTAAGCGACCATCACAACCAAACAGAAGACCGAACAGGCTGCGTGGGGTGACCAGGCCGGCAGGGGGGTCAGAGAGGGGCGCCCAAACGACTGAGCAGCAGGCTGCGTGGGGCGACCAGGATGGCAGGGTGGTCATTGAGGGGCACCCAAACGACCAAGCAGCAGGCTGCGACCAGGCCAACAGGGGGGTCAGTGAAGGGCGACCAGGCCGGCGGGTGTGGGGGGAAGTTAGGGGCAACCAGGCTGGCGGGGTGGGGAAGTTGGGGGTGACTAGGCCAGCAGGGGGGCAGTTGAGGGTGACAGGCCAGCATGGGGGGCAATTAGGGGTGATCAGGCAGGCTGGCATGTTAGCTGTTAGGAGCCAGTGGTCCCGGATTGTGAGAGGGATGTCTACTGGTTTACGCCCAATCCCGAGGAGTCAGACATCCCCCAAGGGGTCCTGGATTGGAGAGGGTGCAGGCTGGGCTGAGGGGAGGCTCCCCTCTCCCGTGCACAAATTTCATGCACCAGGCCTCTAGTTTTACTATAAAAACAAGAAACCAAGCCAAACCTTCCACACGTTGCTAAAAAAATCTTGTTAGCCTAATAAAAATCCAAGTTCATCACTTACAAGTTCTGTTTTCCAATCACTGTAGGACATACAATTCAGCTAAGCTTCCTGCCACTATGTAGCAAGATTCCACTGTCCTCCTTTCCTTTAGAATCCTCACCAACTGTGCTTTTAAATATCCATATTTCTTCCCAAGTCTTTTCATAAAGACTTAGATATTCTCTATGACTATATATAGGTTTTCTCTAAGGTGCTCATTTCCTTTATGAGCTCCCCTTGCAATCTTTAACATCTACATTTCTACTGAGTGTGTGTTCAAAAAATCATATTCCTCAATATTATTCAAGCTTTTTATCCAGTATCGCATTCTAAATCAACTTCCACATTTTCAGCTATTTGTTAGAGCAGCATCCCACATGCTCTGGTAGCACATTCTGTATTAGTTTACTGAGGCTACTATATAACAAATTACCACACTGGGTAGTCTAAAACAACAACAATTTATTCCATCACAGTTCTGGAGGACAGAAATTTGAAATCAGTTTCACTAAGCAAAGATCAAGTTGTTTGTAGGGCTGCATCCCTTCTGGAAACTTTAGGGGACAATCTGTTTTCTTTTTCCCAGGTTGCAGAAATTGTCAGCATTCCTTGGCTCATACCCCCCTTCCTCCATTTTCAGTGCGATCATTCCAACCTCTGCTTCCACTTTCCCATCTCTTTTCTGCTGTGACCTTCTTGACTTTTTTATAAGGACACTCTGAATACTGAGCCCTCCAGATAATCTCACCATATAAAATAAGATCCTTCTACCATATAAAGTAAGATATTCACAGATTCTGAGGATCAGTCAAGGGCATCTTTTCAGAACCATTATTCACCAATATCAATCACCTTGACACAATTAACACAGAAGTGACATTTATAGAACACTAGAGGCCCGGTGCACGAAATTTGTGCATGCGGGGGAGAGGGTCCCTCATCCTGGCCTGCACACTCTCCAATTTGGGATCCCTCTCGTAATCCAGAACCACTAGGCCCTAAGCGCTCACCTGCCTGCCTAACTGATGCCCCTAACTGCTCTCCCCTCCTGGCCTAATCCCCCTAACTGCCCATCTGCTCTCCCTTCCTCTCCGTGCTTTCAGACCCCAGCGCAGGAGTGCTGAGAGCTCTCCACTGAGGCCCCGCCCCCGTCCTGACGCCCCCTTGCTAGGCTGGGCGGACCGTGGGTCGGGGCGTGCCTTCGTGGGGGGGCTGCCCCTGGCGGCAGCCTCAGGGCCTGCTGTCGCAAGTCCCCGCCCACCAGCACCTGTGCTCACGCATCTTGTTTAACAGTCGTGACTGGGATACCCTTAGGACCAATTAGCATATTACTTCTTTATATATATAGATTACACCCAACATTATTTTCAAGTATACATGGAACATTCATCAAGGGAAGGTATATCTTGGCCTAAAAAATAAGTGTCAATTAACTACCAAGATTAAAATTTTACAAAGTATGTTCTCTAACATAAATGAAATTAGGTATCAGTAAAAATAATAGACCTAGAAAAGTACCAAATATATGGAAATTAAACACACACACTTCTAAATAAGCCATGAGTCAAAGAACAATACCATAAGGAAAATTAGAAATTATTCTGAACTGATGGAAAACAAAAATACAATATACCAAATATGATAGTATAATCTCTGCACTGAGAAGATGCTTAGAAGGTGCTAAGAAAAAGCAGTGCTTAGAAGGAAATATATAGCTTTAAATATTTTCCAGTAGAAAAGAAGGTTAAACATTAATGTTGTTTTCTCTTAAGAAGTTGGAAAAAGAAGAGCAAATTATATCACAAAGAGGAAAAAAATAATAAAAAACAGAAAAGATACAAGTGATAGAGAATTGATAAGTTTTTAATTCTAGCAAGACTAATTAAGGTACATTTCAAAGTTGCCAATGTCAATATTAAAGGGAGAAAAATTTAATTGTTACAGTAGCATTGAGAGGTTTTCTAACAAAGGCTAACATCATTTTGCTGTTTCTGAGTACCTGAAACCTGTTGAGAAAAGCTTCCCTCATATTTAAAAGTGTTGTTTTGAAATAGCAAATGTCAATATCAGAATTATTTTCTTGGCAATGTTTCAACAGGCTTGGAAAGT
>NW_005363642.1:1721658-1722592 GCF_000412655.1 Myotis brandtii
ATTAGTTCTGGATAGTGAACACCCTTCTCAAGGAGAAATGCTTTAATTTCTGTTAATAAGGAAGCGAAATGTTTCGAAACGTTTCCTCTTGATAACCAACGTACCTTGTTATGTGCAGCAGAAGATCTTCGTACTCATTCTCCACTTCAAATAAAAATTCTCTAAAGTTTCAATCGCACTGTACGTGTGTGCCCGCACGTGGTATTTTGTGTTAGAGCAGTGATGGCGAACCTTTTGAGCCTGGCATGTCAGCATTTTGAAAAACCCTAACTTAACTCTGGTGCCGTGTCACATATAGAAATTTTTTGATATTTGCAACCATAGTAAAACAAAGACTTATATTTTTGACATTTATTTTATATATTTAAATGCCATTTAACAAAGAAAAATCAACCAAAAAAATGAGTTCACGTGTCACCTCTGACACACGTGTCATAGGTTCGCCATCACTGTGTTAGAGCCACACTCAAGGGGCCGAAGAGCCGCATGTGGATCGCAAGCCGCAGTTTGCCGACCACTGGTCTAGGCAATCACAAATCAGCTCTCTACTCATTTTATGAAAGTAATACAAGTGGCATTTACTTTTGGCTTCCGCAGAGATAAAGTCACAGAAACATTCTAAGTATCAATATATTGTTTTTTAATCTTTTTGTCTTAGTTTGGAAACATCTTCATTTCTTATAATACAACTACTATAATGTGGGTCAAAATAGTTATTAAAACTCCTATATGGCCCTGGCTGGTTTGGTTCAGTGTATAGAGAGCTGGCCTGCGGACTAAGGGGTCCAGGGTTCGATTCCAGTCAGGGGCATATGCCTGGGTTTCGGGCTCGATCCCCAGTAAGGGGCGTGCAGGAGGCAGCCAATCAATGATTCCCTCTCATCATTGATGTTTCTATCTCTCTCTTCCTCTCCCTTCCTCTCTGAATCAATAA
>NW_005363642.1:1722663-1754541 GCF_000412655.1 Myotis brandtii
GAGGACAAGGCCAGCCCTGCGGGGACGGCAGGGGGGCCTGGGGCTGTTGCCGCGGCCTGGGGCGCTGGTGGACTTTCTGATGCAGCTGGAGGATTACATGCCTATGATCCCAGATGCAGTGACTGGTTACTACCTGAACTGCGCTGGCTTTGAGGCCTCAGACCCTCGCATAATTTGGCTCATCTCCCTAGCTGCCCAGAAATTCATCTCAGATATTGCCAACGACACACTGCAAAATGAAGGGCACAGCCTCTGGCAGCTCCTGAAGCAAGAGCAAGGACCGCAAGTACACTCTAACCATGGAGGACTTGACCCCTGCCCTCAGCGAGTATGGCATCAATGTGAAGAAGCCGCACTATTTCACCTGAGCCACCCAACCTATATGTACTTGTCTGCCCCCTTATCCCCACGCCAGCCTGTTTTCATAATAAACTTTATTGTGACAGGTAAAAAAAAAAAACACCAAAAAAAAACTATTTGTTTATACCAACCTTAAAGGATGTATTATTAGATGACATGTTTGGTTCCAAACAATTCCTTTCAGATAACAATACTTTTTTAATACGTCTTTGAAGTTGTGCTATTTTTGCCTAGAAGAAAAAGAGAAAAACAGATAAATATAAAACCAGAGTACTAAAAAACATATCATATAGAGATGGAGTGAAAACAATTTGCCAAAGTACTTTTCTTAGACTTATTTATCCACCCAAATAAGTGAGAAATTCTTAGACAAGCCAAATATTTAAATCACATTTGATGCATCCTCTGACTGATGAATGGATAAAAGATGTGGTACATATACAATGGAATACTACTCAGTTTATAAAAAAAGGAAATTAAAAAAAGGAAATATTGCTACTTGTGACATGGATGAACTTAGTGAAGTGAATCGACAGAAAAGGGCAAAATGGTATTTTACTCAAACAAATAAAACAAAAACAAACTCTTAGCAACAGATTGGTGGTTATGAGAAGGGAAGTGGGGTTGGAGAGGTTGAAATGAGTAAAAGGGGTCAAAGGTATAATGATGGATGGGAACTAGATTTTTGGTGGTAAGGATGCTACAATGTATAGATACTGGATTACATACTATTGTACACCTGAAACTTATATAATGTTATAAGCCAATGTGAACTCAATTAAAAACATCATGTTTGATGCTGGTATAGTATTCTAGAATAGAAAATAAAAATACCAAACTTCAAATTAGTCCATAATAAAATTAATGTTGGTAGAAACACCAATCAGCAAGTGAGTGTATACTGAAGATTGAAAGAAAAAAAACCCTTGAAACTGGTTCCACAAGCTCTAATACAGACTATATAGGGTACCCCCCAAAATGTATACACACTTTAACAGTTGCTATAGATCCTATTACATTTTGAAAATGAAATGTATTTTAATAAACACTGCCTTTATAGTGTGTACACATTTTGGGGGGACACCTTGTATTTTGAATTAAAAGAAATTGCCTATGTATTAAGCCTGTCAATATCAGAATAGCTGCTATTTCTAAAAGTACATGACAAGGGCCAATACTGCTAAGATATAATGAATTCTTAACCTATGGAAATCTCATACATCAGGTTTGTGGCCAGAGATCATATTTGGGTCTGCCTATATTGTTTTCCTTCCCTAACATATAAAACATCACCAAATTCTACTTTTTAAAAGGACTCAAAGGAAATCAAGGGAAATTAGAAACTTACGAAGAGTTCATCAGCTATTGCTTCATGTTTATTCCTGCACTGTGTCTTCCCAATGCGTTCAGTCAATTCTTTTAGTTTGTTATCAAATAGTTTGTAATGTATACTATAGATCTCCTGTTGAATCAAATGTTTGACCTAGAATTTTAAAATAAAAACCAAAATACCCTGTTTCAAATTTAAAAGCAACTTTTTTTACTTCTTAAAAAGCTTTGCTATTTTCTGTAACCAATAAAGTATACTTTATATTATTATGTTTACATTTATAGACCAGTAAGTTTTTTAAAGGTTGAGTATCAAATTCAATAGAACATACAACTTAAACCTACTATTCCATAAAAAGGAACTCCACTTATCTGAAATCAGAGCCCAATGAAAATGGCTGGTTGGTCTGTAGTAGAGATGGAGCAGGTTATGAAAGTTTGATCCTTGACCCTGCCATGAACAGTCATATGTACTTATTTGCTCAATGTGTATGGTCATATACACAACTTTTATAACAGAGTTAGGTAGTCTCTCTTAATAACAAAACCTGCATTAATACATTTAAAGTATTTAATAGTAACATTTACAACTTTACCCTAATATCTTGTTCTTGGTGCTCAAAATTGGAACTTAAAAGTTTGTATGCTAAATTCTTTTATACTGATATCACCTGGATGTAATTCAGTATTTGATTATTTCTAAGGTTTTTCCTTCTCATTTTCAATTGTTCTTACTCTTCAACACTATTTTCTACTTGATTTCTTCTGTAATGCTTCATTAATATTTCTTCAAAAAGTTTCTCAACATTATTAGATATGATTGTCATTAATATTTTCACAACTTTTAAATATTTGATTCAATAAATAAGTGCTTAAAATATGTGTTATGTAAAATGCTCAGAAACACATACCAATACTATTTTTACTGACAACCATTACCTGTCACTCATGTGGTTATTATGGATTACTGCACGCTTACAAGTTCACTGGCTGGGGTCAATAAGTGAAGTTCATAACCTTGGAGAAATATCTCAGTGTTCTGAATATGGGAATAACATTTTGCTAACAAGCAAATGCCACAGTGTTTGTCAAACTTCCTGGTGAGGAAGAATTACATGGGATACTTATTAAAAGTCACAAATTCTTGCCCTGGCTGGATGGCTGGCTCAATTGGTTAGCTCTCCCGTACACTAAAAAAAGGTTGTGGGTTTGATTCCCAGTCAAAGCACATATCTGCATTGGTTGATCTATGATTTGATTCCCAGTTGGGGCACTTATAGGAGGCAATTGATCAATGTTTCTCTCTCACATCGACGTTACCCTCTCTCAAAAATCAATGAGAAACATATCCTCAGGATTAAAAAGTCACAAATTCCCAGGCTCTCCCCTGGATTCACCAAATAGAATTTCTTGGAAAGGAGACTGTTAGTTTGAGAAAAGAGTAGCCTAAAAGAACAGTCTTCAACTATTAGTGAGCTTAAGAAACCATAATTTAGCCCTAGTTAGTTTGGCTCAGTGGATAGAGCATTGGCCTATGGACCAAAGGGTCCTGGGTTCGATTCTGGTCAAGGGCACGTACCTTGGTTGTAGGCTCCTCCCTAGCCCAGGCCCTGGTCAGGGCTCGAGCAAGAGGCAACCAATTGATGTGTTTCTCACACATTGATGTCTCTCTCTGTCTTTCCCTCTCTCTTCCACTCCCTAAAAATCAATGGAAAAATATCCTTGGATGAGGATTAACAACAACAATAAAAAAATTTTTTAAAAAAAGAAACCACAATTTAAACAAGTATTCCTGGTGATTCAGATGGAAGCAGACTCTGATAACTTGATTATTTTGGACTAAATATCCACCAACTGGTAGATTCCTCTTAGATTGGACATTTGTTCTCATTTAGTGGTGTTGTTCCTCATGTAGAGGACAGACACAATAACCTCCAACAAATACCTTATGAATGTCTTCTGCCAATGGCACTGTGTTAAAATTATAAAATCAGATGGAAGTCCTAGATACAATTTTCAGATTGCAGACAAAATAGCCTAAAGATTGGACAAAGACTGGCAATTGTATCTCCAATGTGCCTCAACTATCTAAGATGGTGGATGGAGTGACTAACTTGGATTTTAGAAGAAAAACTCTTCTACTTCAATAATTTAATTGGCACCAATTAAGCCAAGATCCTTATGAAACCTCAAAAGAAGAGTCAGCAGCCCCAGAATTCTCTCATAGGAAAGAACAACCTACGAACGGGAGACCCTAGTCCACTGGGATTCAAGGAAGAAAAACAGATGTGGTTTAGAAAGTTTACTGTTTGAACAGGAATCAAAACATCAAGTGAGAGTAAGCTAGCTCAGCTATTTAGAGGTAGGTAAAAAGATAGGAATTAGCTTAAACCCAAGTTGTCTTTGGGGAATGTGCAATAAACTTCTGGGTGGGGGATGGGTGAGAAGATAAAATAGACTGCATTCCCTAAATGTCATTGGGAAGGACTATTTTCTGTGTCAGCTTGGACCAACTATTTTGTGAAACAGATAAGAGTGAAGGAAAACCCTGATTTTTCCATGCCAGTGAAATTAAAATGTTCAAACATTAAATTTCGTCTTTATATATCCATATCAGACCTTATTTCTGAATTCAGTTACTAATCACTGGGAATAAGACACAGCTATGGGGGGGGGGGGGGGGGGGGGGGAAAAAAAAAAAAAAAAAAAAGACACAGCTATAATATTTTTCAACAATTTCTTAAACTGCATCCATGGTTACCATAATTCTGGTACCCTTTTCCTGCAAACAATAGAACATTTACATATTTTTTATTAGTGTCTCTTTTGGTCTTCCTGGAAGAAAACAAGAGATAAAAAGGGAAAAACTGTTGACTCATCTATTAAGCTGGTTCAGCATTCATCTTTCAAAAAGGCTTCCAGGTATTATATGAATATACATTCGTATAATATGAAACTACATAATTGTAATGGCCTGTTTTTAAAAACCAGTAGTGTTTTTGTTTTGGATACAGTAAGCAGAATAGTTTGAATCAGGACATTTTTGTTCCATTACAGCTGACAGGCATTCATTTACTACTTAATGTCTTTTAGTTGTGGCATTCTAGTAGTAAATACAGTAAAATTACAAAATATGGTAATCAAAACAGGATCTACTAAAACTGAGGTTTCTTAAACTCAGTTGATCAGACATGTATGGAAACTGTAATACAATGAGATGAAACTGGGCAAAAATGAAAGCAAAACATGTGTTTAATGATACTATAAAGCAAAATGTCAGATAATACAGCATACCTATGTAAACTTGGAAATTAGGGCAAGTAAACCTGAATGTAACAGGACTATGCAATGAACTTTAGGTTGTCTGAAATAGTGATCAATTGTGATAATTTCTACAAATAGCTACAAATACAGACCAAAGAACCTCATTACCAGTACAAAATAGATTTTTCAGCAAAGCTCAAGTCCCTGGGGTATATGACTCACAAAGAGATTTGAATGCAATAATTACTGAAAATCCCATACTCTTTCTACCAGAGCACTCTATATAGGGTCACTCTGCATAGGATCATTCTCAAGTAACTAGAGATATCTTGGTAATGTAAATAATTATCTTCCCCTAATACCTCCATCTGCTAATTCATCTTTCATATACCAGCTTTGCATCAAGTGAAAGTCATCTGTACTAAGTCATTGTGGAGATCAAATAACTTACCATTTTTTAAAATCCTCACCCGAGGATACTTTTCCCATAGATTTTTTAGAGAGTGGAAGGGAGGGAGGGAGACAGACAGACAGACAGACAGACAGACAGACATCTCCCGCTCAACTGGGTTGGGAATCAAACCTGTGACCCTTTGGTGTGAGGGCTAATTCTCTTTACCACTGAGCAAAACCTGCCAGGGCAACTATTCCTTTTTAAAAAAAATATGGTTTTATTGATTTTAGAGAGAATGGGAGAGGGAGAGAGAGAGAGAGGGAGGGAAGGAGAAAGGGAGAGAAACATCAATGTAAGAGAGAAACATTGACTGGCTGCCTCCCTTAAACATACCGAGGATCAAACCTGAAATCTGGGCATGAGCCTAGAACGGGAATCTAACCAGTGACCTTTTGGTGTATAGGATGACACTCATCCAACTAGCCAGGACAACTTTTACCATATTTTACTAATCAAAAGTAGAAGTTTCTGAAGCAAATATTTAAGCCCCAATATTTTACCTGTTCCAGCAATGCTGTTTGCTTTTCCAGAGCTACACAAAAATTTTCATTAATTTGCTCTGAAGTTTTCAGGCGCTTAACATTTTCTTTGTTTTCTGAAAACATCCTCTTCTTATGATTATGGCCTTGGGGAAATGGAAAGATCAGAGATAAAAATACTCCTTCTAATGAAAGAAACAGGGCAATTCTCTAATTTCTAGACCCTCTCAGCAAATGGAAAAACTAAAATGTGACCATTGACAGCATTTTTTTAGAAAATGCAATTGTATAAAAAATTGCAACAACCTAATTTATTTTTTAAAATGAATATCGTAGGTAGGGTTGTGGTCTCAGATGCATTTTCCCTTCAATCCTACTTAATATACATTTAGTATCTATTTAATACAGAAAAAATGGAATAAATTATAGCATTTAATTTTCTACTTAGTTACTTAAGTAGTTACAATATTTCTATAAACAGTTACTTAGGCAGTCCTACATATTTTTAATAGGTGATCCTATTTTTAAGCAATTTTAAATTCATCTTGTTAAATGATCACTCTGAAGCCTACACAAAATTTATCCTATAAAATCAGCTTTTTCTTGTATTTCATTAAGCTACACACAAACATCCTACTTTGAATGAAATATACTTTAGCTATTTTAATGATTTTCTAACCCTAGAACTTCATTGGTTAATTATTTAATGCATTTCTCTCTCTCTCCACACACACACACACACACACACACACACACACACACATTAAGTATGTATATGTGCATATACTTGGCACATTTCTCTCTCACTCTACACCAGTGATGGCGAACCTATGACACGCGTGTCAGAGGTGACACGCGAACTCATTTTTTTGGTTGATTTATCTTTGTTAAATGGCATTTAAACATATAAAATAAATATCAAAAATATAAATCTTTGTTTTACCATGGTTGCAAATATCAAAAAATTTCTATATGTGACACGGCACCAGAGTTAAGTTAGGGTTTTTCAAAATGCTGCCATGCCGAGCTCAAAAGGTTCGCCATCACTGCTCTACACACACACACACACAAGTATGTATGTATATGCGCATATACTTGGCACATGATTTACAGGTCAATTCTATGAAAAAAAAAATGAGTTCACCAACAATTTAAAAATCCACTCTCTCTTTCAATTAGTCTCCTAATCTAATAAATAAAACTTCAAAATAAGAAAATATGTAGATGAAATAAACCAAGCAAATGCTATAAACCACCTTTTGGTTTTTTGTGCTCTCAATAAAAAGTGACTGATTTCTTGACAGAATTTACTGCCTTTGGATATAGAGGGTACCATTTCCCCTCCCCACCAAGAATGGTTCAGAAACAAGATCCTCTGAAATATTTGTCATTGTTTACCTTTCCCCTGTCTATACAGGGTGTGGCTAAAATAGGTTTATAGTTTTGAGTACACAAAATAACTTATTCCTGTATAATTACTTATTAATTATGGTATTATTTTCCAAACAACTGTACTTTTGCCCCACAGGGTACGTACTCTACTGTTTCTATATCTGAGACTATAAAACCCACCAAAAGACAGTGATTATTTTGATTTCCCCAGAAGATAATACAAGTATACACTTACTGTTATTACTATCTGTGTCAAGTGATGACAGCCATGTTGATTCTGTATTTTCACCATTTGAAATGATAGAATGATAGGTTCTATAGGAGTCTTCACTTTTCAAACTGTCAGCAGTACAGTTACTATAAATGACTGAATTTACTGCCGTAGAAATTTTATCAACAGGCACAAAATGGTTGTCTGAACTTAAAATCAAAATGTCATTTTGCCTTTTATCATGCGATGCAGAATTGGAGTTTGTTTCTAAATGGGAAACTCTTTTATCCAAGGTATTGATTACTGCAGAATTTGACATTTGAACTACACTACTCAATACACTCTGTTGGTTACTAGTGGATTTCAGATTACAATCCTCTTCCTGTTGTTCAAAACAGGATCTTATTACATTTGCCTTGTTACAGTTTTCAGAAGTGTTTTGTGAATCTTTTGCCTCTTGTGTAGACAGATTCCTGGGAGATTCTATTGGTTTACTTGGCTTTTGGTAAGGGCATACAGCTTGTTCTTCAGTGGATTGCGATCTTGTTTCCAAATCAATTTCTAGTGGTTTTATTGAATTCTGAGAAGATACTTCACTTTTTTGTGAGCACGCTGAATTTTTATTAGAGTCCAATGAGGAAACATCATTTTCAGAATCTCTACATTTGTTATTTATGACAACACTTGAATTCTGATTATCACTTGACACATTATTCCCAATTGCTGCTGTTTTCAGTGCTTCAACATTCTTTGACTTATGGAGGATCTCTATTTGTTTCCGGCAACTGGCAGGCATTGTTTTTTTGGCTTTTAATATCTTCCGTTTACTTCTATCTGGACTTGCCATCTTTCATATCCTAGAATTTAAGATACCATATTTAAAAGCATTTCTCCAGCAGACAAAAGCTAACATCTATTTACAATATTAAAACAATGTTGAGACTATCTCTTCATTTAGTTATTTTTATTGAAAATCCACATTTACTAAAATGTACAAATAATTTCAATTCCTTTCTATTAATTCAAACTGTATAAATTCAAAATTTATAGTGCTAGTAAGCCTCTACTTGTTACTAAACCTGATCATTTACCTGGCCACTTTTTATATCACTTTACTGCTATAACCATTAACTTCTGGTTTAAATAATCTAAGCAGGCCATACGTTAGATAATCTAAGATTAAGTTGCAATTGTTCATAAACACAGAAAACAATGTTTTACATAGAACATTCCATTTTCTACACACAGTGGCACTTTTTAAAAGCTTTCCTAACATTCAAATTTTCAAAATAAATGGTACTGCAGGAGTAGTTCCCAATAGGCATGAATATGAAATGAGCACTAAGATACACAACATGATGCCAGTTATAATAAGAAAGCCAATTTAGGTTTTATAATACTTAATTATTTTTTAAAATATATTTCTTTACTGATTCAGAGAGGAAGGGAGAAGGAGAGAGACAGAAACATCAATGATGAGAGAGAATCATTGATCGGCTGCCTCCTGCACCCCCCCTACTGGGGATCAAGCCCGCAACCCAGGCATGTGCCCTTGGCCGGAATCAAACCTGGGACTCCTCAGTCTGCAGGCTGACGCTCTATCCACTGATCCAAGCCGGCTCTAGGGCTATAATTCTTAGTTATTGATTGTTTCTCATAATTTAAGGAAAATCTACCACATAGCAGAGAAATATTTTAGTATTTATCTCAGTGTCCACATCAACTTCTATCTGAACGGTGGGTAAGTAACTGGTCTAAAAGAAAGGAATATTGCTCTTTTTTTGCTGCTTGTCTGTTGCCATGATGGGTTGCATGCATGCTCCCAAGTAAAGGCTTGTCCTAGTCAGCTTTGCCCTGCCACTGCATCATCCCCACCTGGCTGAAGTTGACCTGTGACAATGTGAAACAGCAGATCTACAAACTGGCCAAGAAGGGGCTGACTCAACACAAATCAGTGTGATCTTGAGAAAATAGTGTTACATAAGTGACAGGCAATACAATCTTGAGAATTCTTAAGTCAAAAGGATTCGCTCCTGATGTTCTTGAGCATCTCTACTATTAATTAAGAAAACTATTGCTGTTCAAAAGAATCTTGAGAGGAACATATAAAAAATTAAAAAGCATAACTTTTTTTAAAAAAGGATTCTGATCCTTTTTGTAAATTCTGTCCAATTTTGATCAATAGCCGTATTCACTGGTTGGCTTAATATTATAAGACCAAACAAATCCTCCCCTGCAACTAGACATAGGAGACATTCACAGACTCTGCCCAAGTGGCATAAATTTATCTATGTACTCAAACAATAAAATTGTTTAAATAGGAAAAAAAAAAGGAATACTGCAGTACTTCCAGTTAAGATGGTGGGAGCTAAATGCTGTGTTTGCCTCCTCCCATTATCTCATCAAAATTACAACTAACTTATTCAACAACCATTATTGAGAACCACCTGAAGACTAGCTGAATGGAAGTCCTAGAACTAAAAAATATAAAGATGCCACAATGAGACTGGTAGAAGGGACAGGGATGTGGTAGGGTCAGGTCCCACAATAACGGTGTTGGTATTAAAAATCAGAGGATTATCTCAGCTTTAAAGTTCCCCCAGAAGAGTGAGGGGTGCCAGCCTCTCACCTGGCTCACCAGCCCAGGGCAAAAGTGATGGGAAGAGGAGTGTCCATAATGAGTCCCAGGAATTCCTCGAGTGAAACCCCCCTTTTCCCGCTGCAAGAATTCGCCCCCTCACAAACTTACTTGCTCACTCACAAACTCAATCGCTCTGCGCTCCAGCCAAGGGGCAGCAGCTCAAAGAGCGCCAGGGACATACATAGAGGAGCTGAACTGACTGGTTTCAGAACAAGGGCTTGAAGGTCAGGGGTCAAGGCAGTTCTCTCTGGGGATGGAAGTGCTGGCAGGCACCACTGTTCTTTGTTCAGTCTTAATCTCACAAAACTGGCAGCCCCACACAGGTACCAAAGCTGAGCTCTCCATTAACCTGGCTAACAATGTTTGCCCAGCTCTGGTGATTCCTTGAGATGCAGTCCCACCCACCTTACCCACCCAAAACGAGCTGTTTCCAGGGGCTTCCACACAAGTAGCATTATGCTGTGGACTTTATCGAAAAGCCCACAAACTGCAAACAGAAGCAGTTGGACTAATCATGCCTTGTACTTCTTGCTAAGTAGCCCCAAGGCTGGCACAAGTGGTGACTGCTCTCAACATGCATTGTGACTTCCATTGAAGCAATGAAGCATAGTAACATTCATCTCAGGTAAAAACTGCTGTATAAATTTTAACCCTGCTATTCTGGCTACTGTAAACATTTGCTTGCTTAAACAATAGGGTAGTTAAACCTCCATTTCCAGAATGAGACCTGGAAACTCACATAAATTACCCCATTATGTTGCCAGCCCACATTACGGCTTTACAAGGGTTATTTTCCTGTGCCTGAGGACCAGAACTGCAAAAATTGCTTTAATTGCTTTCCCATTGACTCAGTGGCTCGGGAATGTTGTCCCTTGACTCAATGGCTCCAAAAACTAAAACTATAACTAACTTTTAGAGATAACTAACTTTGCTCAGTTTGCTTCTGTACAATCTGCTTTCACAAGATAGCTCTACATTCCAACGTCTAGCAGGATGTGGTTTTTTTGTCTTTATAAGCTCAGTACTGTAGTCACTCAGAGCTGCGAGATTTGGAGAGCTAATGCCCCCTCGCAGCCGCCGGCTCTGGAAGAAAGACTTCTTAATTTGACTTCTTGGGTCGTCCTTTGTGTGATTCATGGGGTACATTACAACACCACCAGGTGGCTCCAAGCCTATTATAAAGTTGCAACCAGTGTTGACTTGTAATATAGCTTCAATTAATCAGCCAGAAACCCAACACAAGTGACAGGTGGCTTCAGCTCACACTGTGGTGCCCACACCAAAGCATCCCAAGATTGGCACAAGTAGCAGCCAGCCTCAGTTCACAGCATAGCTTCTCTCAAGAGCCTCTAGGCCCAGCACAAGCAGCCACCAACTGCATATGACTCCCAGCCCCTACCTGTGCCCTCCCAAGAGGCTCCAGAAACAACACAACTGGTTGCCAGCTTGATAACACACAAGAGCACCATTCAACCAGCTCCACAAATGACACATCCAAAGGGCAGAATGGCTGGCACGAGGACTCTGTTAATGTGACTTTCCTTCTGGGGGGGGAGGGGTCAGCCCACACACAACTACTTATCCGCTGTAGTCATAAACAACCCTCAAAGCCAGGTAGCCCAATGGTCAATTAAACCCACTGATATACCAAAAACAATCGTGACTCAACTACAACAGGAGGCACACACAACCCACACAAGGGATACATACCCCTTGTGCACCCAGCTAAGGGGAATAGGGAGACTGTGCCAATGGGCCTCACAGGTCACCTACTACATAAGGCCATTCTGCCAAGACTAAGAGATGTAGCAGATCTACCTAATAAACAGAAAAAAAAAATCACAGTGAGTCAGCCAAAATGAGGAGACATGTCCCAAATGAAAGAGGAGGGCAAAATTCCAGAAAAAGAACTAAATGAAATGGAGACAGGCAATCTGCTGGATACAGAGTTCAAAACACTGGCTATAAGAATGCTCATTGAACTTAGGGGAAGAACAGATAAACTCAGCAAAACCTTAGAAACCATAGACGGGGAGGAGGGGAGGCAGTCAGAAAATGATCCCCAGTGGGGGCCGTGATGAATACATTAAATGAAATGAATATATTGGAGAGAATCAACAACAGATTAGATGAAACAGGATCAAGAAGACACGGAAGTGGAAACACCTAATCAGAATAGCTAAAAGAAAAAAAAAATGAAGATAGTTTAAAGGGCATTCTGGGACAACATCAAGCATACCCACATTCACATCATAAGGGTACCTGAAGGAGAAGAGAGAGTGAGCAAGGGATTTGAAAACCTATTTGAAGAAAAAAAAAAAAATGACTGAAAACTTCTCTAACATGCAGAAGGAAATAGACATACAAGTTCAGGAAGTGCAGAGTCCCAAATAAGATGAACCCGAAGAGTCCCAGCACACATCATAATTAAAATGTCAAAGGTTGCCAAAACCGGTTTGGCTCGGTGGATAGAGCGTCGGCCTGCGGACTCAAGGGTCCCAGGTTCGATACCGGTCAAGGGCATATACCTTGGTTGCAGGCACATCCCCAGTAGGGAGTGTGCAGGAGGCAGCTGGTCGATGTTTCTCTCTCATCAATGTTTCTAACTCTCTATCCCTCTCCCTTCCTCTCTGTAAAATATCAATAAAAATATATTAAAAAAAAATGTCAAAGGTTAAAGGCAAAGAGATAATCATAAAAGAGAAAAGAAGTCAGTTGTGAACAAAAGAGCTTCCATAAGATAATTAGCTATTTTCAAAAGAAACTATGGAAGCCACGAAGGAATGGCACAAAATATTAACAGTGATGAAAACCAAGGTTCTACAACCAATATAACTCTACCCAGCAAAGCTATCATTTAGAATCGAAGAAGAGCTAGTTACTATAAGAAAACGCTAAAGGAATTCATCACCAGAATTACAAGAAACGTTATAGGGATTTCATTAAGTAAACAACAAAAGATCAAAAGTATGAATAAGAAAATATAGCAAATAAAAAAGTTCTCACTGACAAAGGAAAACATTTAGGAAACACAATGGATCAAACAAATATAAAGCTAATACAAAGCTTACAAGGCAAAAATAGAACGATCATGTATAATTACAATAAATTAAGGGACACCCACAAACACATGCACAAAAGAAAAAATGAGAAAAAAATACAAATGAAGGGGTAACTTTAGAATGTTAAAACTTAAGTGACAAGCAGCTTAAAATAGACTGCTGTCAACAACTTGGTATATGTGAACTACATGGTACCACAAACCAAAACACAAGATAAACAAAAAATGAAGTGAGAGGAATCCAAATGCAACACTGTTAACCATCAACAGACAAGGGAAGTGAGAAAGAGAGTAAGAAATGAAAACTACAAAAACAATCAGAAAGCAATGAATAAAACTGCAATAACTACAGACCAATAAATAATTCCTTTAAGTGTAAATGAATTAAATGCTCCTTTAAAAAAAACCATAGTGTGGCTGAATGGATAAAAAAACAAATCCTGTACATAAGCTACCTACAAGAGACCCACTTCATATCAAAAGACACACAGACTGAAGGTAAAGTGATGAAAAAAGTTATTTCCTGCAAATAGAATAACAAAAATAGCTGAGGTAGCAATACTTAGATAAGCTAGACTTTAAAATAAGGGTTGTAATAAGAGACAAATGACATTTCATAATGAGAAAGGGGTCAATCCAACAAAAGAACATAACTCTTGTAAACATCTATAAATCCAATGTAGCACCTAAATATATAAAGCAAACATTGGTGGATATAAAGGGATAGACTCATGAACAGAGCCCTTAAATGATACATTAAACCAGATGGACTCAATTGATATTTTTAGGACTTGCCCAAACAGCAGAATATATGTTCTTTTCTTTTTCTTAAAAGTTTTATTTGTGCACTAGCCGGTTTGGCTCGGTGGATAGAGCGTCGGCCTGCGGACTGAAGGGTCCAGGGTTCGATTCCAGTCAAGGGTACATGTCCGGGTTGTGAGCTTGATCCCCAGTGGGGGCCGTGCAGAAGGAAGCCTATCAATGATTCTCTCTCATCATTGATGTTTCTATCTCTCCCTCTTCCTTCCTCCCTGAAATCAATAAAAATATATTTTAAAAATTTTTATTTGTTTATTTGAGTGAGAGAGAAAGGGAGAGAGACAAAGGCGGGGTGGGGGGAGAGAAAGAGGGAGACAGAGAGACAGAGAAACGTAGATTTATTGTTCCACTTATTTATGTATTCTTTGGTTGATTCTTGTATGTGCCCTGACCAGGGATCAAACCCACAACCTAGGCATATCAGGACCATGCTCTAAGTAACTGAGCTACTAGGTCAGGGCAAATATACATTCTTTTCAAGTGTACACAAAATATTTTCTAGGATACACCATATGTGAGGCCACAAAACGACTCAATACATTTAAGAAGGTTAAAATCATATCAAGCATCTTCTCTGACCACAAGGGTATGAAACTAGAAATCAATTACATGAAGAAAACTGAAAAACACACAGACACATGGAGGCTAAATAACATGACACTAAGTAATAAGTGGGTTAATAACAAGATCAAGAAAGAAATCAGAAGATATCTTGAGACAAACGATAATGAAAACACAATGACCCCAAATCTATCAGAAACAGCCAAAGTGGTTCCAAAAGGGAAATTCACAGCAATACAGTCTTACCACAAGGAACAAGAAAAATATGTCCTGACCAGTTTGGCTCAGTGGCGAGCGTTGGCCTGTGGACTGAAGAGTCCCAGGTTTGATTCCGGTCGAGGGCATGTACCTTGGTTGCGGGCACATCCCCAGTAGGGGGTGTGCAGGAGGCAGCTGAGCCATGTTTCCCTCTCAGGGATGTTTCTAACTCTCTATCCCTCTCCCTTCCTCTCTGTAAAAAAAATCAATAAAATATATTTAAAAAAAAAAAAAAGAAAGAAAGTACTCTGAACAAGTGTATGCCAACAAACTGGACAACATGGAAGAAATGGATAGATTCCTAGAAAAATATAATCTTCTTAGACTGTATAAAGAAGAAAGAGAAAATCTGAGCAGATCAATAAATACTAAAGAAATTGAATTAATAATAAAAAAGTTCGCAACAAACAAAAGTCCTGAACCTGATGGCTTCACAGGTGACTTTTACCAAACAGTCAAAGAAAAATTAACACTTACCTTTC
This sequence comes from Myotis brandtii, assembly GCF_000412655.1. Taxonomy (NCBI): domain Eukaryota; kingdom Metazoa; phylum Chordata; class Mammalia; order Chiroptera; family Vespertilionidae; genus Myotis; species Myotis brandtii. Next base: position 1,737,975 of record NW_005363642.1, read on the forward strand.
TCAAACTATTTCAAAATAACGGAAAAGGAGGGAAGGCTGCCTAGCTCATTTTATTCCAAAACCAAAGACATTCCAAAATATATATGCTAATATCCCTGATGAGGATAGATGGAAAAATTCCATAAAGAATACCAGCAAACCAAATTTAGCAATATGTATATTAAAAAGATCATATATCATGATCAGGTGGAATTCATTCCCAGTATTTAAGGCTGGTCCAATGTCTGCAAGTTGAATAATGTAATACACCACATAAACAAAATCAAGAATAAAAATCATATGATCCTATCAATAGATGTGGAAACGCATTTCAAAATCCAGCATTCATTTAAGATAAAAACTCTCAGCAAAGAGTGAACATACATCAATATAATAAAGGCCATATATGACAAACCACAGCTAACATCATACTCATAAAAAACAAAGATGTCCACTTTTACTACTTTTATTTAAATGGTCGTGGAAGTCCTAGTAACAGCAATCAGACAAGAACAGGAAATAAAAGGCATCCAAATTGGAAAGAAAAACGAAAATTTTCATTTTCAGATGATAGGATACTATATATATATAAAGAACTAAAGACTCCACCAAAAAGCCAATATCTGGATTCAGTAAAGTAGCAGGGTACAAAATTAATATTCAGATATCAGTTGCATTTTTGTATAGCAGTTAAGGAACCATCAGAAAGAAAAATTAAGAAAACAACTCCACTTATAACTGCATCAATAAGAATAAATATAACCAAAGTGGTAAAGACCTGTACTTCAAAAAACCTATAAGACATTAAAGAAAACAACTGAAGACAACAATAAATGGAATGGTATGCCATGTTCATGGGTAGAAAGAATTAGTAAGATTAAGATGTCTATACTACCCAAAGCAATTCCTATCAAAATTCAAATGGCTTTTTCACAGAATTAGAATAATCCTAACATCTGTAAGCAATCACAAAAGATCTTGAATAGCCAAAGCAATCTTGAGAAAGGAGAACAACATTGGAGGTATCACACTACGTGATATCAAACTATACCACAAGACTATAGTAATCAAAACAGCATGGTGCTGGCATAAAAAAAGACACAGAGATCATTGCAACAGAATAGAGAATACAGAAGTAAATCCAAACCTATATGGCCAGGAAGATTAAAAATGGCGGCAGAGTAAGTGGATGCTGCACAAACTTGCTCCCAGGAACAAATTGGTATTACAACTAAAATATAGAAAAACTTCCTGAATAATCAAGAGAAAACTCACAGGAGAGAACCCTGATACCCAAGGACTGAAAATGGAGACCACATAGAGACTGGCAGGAGGGGCAGAGGCACGAAAGGGTTGGTCAGGCACCCAGTGAGATATCTCAGCTGTGGGGGGTTGCCACTGAGAACTCTGGGATCTAATCCCCAAGATGGGCCCCCCAGCACAGAGCACCAAAACTGAGAAGGGTACCCACATAACATCTGGCTGTGAAAAGCAGTGGGGTGCTGTCTGCCAGGGAGTAACAACTGAAAATTCAGGCACCCTCTTAAAGGGCCAATGCACTAAACTCCCTGTGGATCCACCCACCTTGTGCTCCAATAGAGGGAGGGCGAAGCAGACTGGAGCTGTGAGAGCAGAAGCCAGGACTGGGGATCCAAGGGATAGAGCTCAGAAAACAGAAACGCCAGCTTCCTAGGCCAAATACTTCCCTCAGGCAGCAGAGGGCATCTTTCCCACATAGACATCTGCCTTGCCTGGAGGTAAGACAGTTGACACACCCTATTGGAAAATACCTTGCCTGATGCCACTTAAGAGATTAAAAATAACAATTAGCCTCCAGGCAGAAACAACTGCCCCACCCTATTAAAAAAACTCTCCCCACACCTGAGGACAATTGCCGGGGGGCAATTCAAGTTGGAATCCTATCAGTCTGTAGGTAGAGATGGTCTCTGGCGGCTTTGAGTCTATGGCTGATCTAATTAGTCAGAAATACCTTTTAACACTGTCATGCACTAGAGATTGAGAGGTGTAGAGGATCTACCTAATACAGTGATGGCGAACCTTTTGAGCTCAGCGTGTCAGCATTTTGAAAAACCCTAACTTAACTCTGGTGCTGTGTCACATATAGAAATTTTTTGATATTTGCAACCATAGTAAAACAAAGACTTATATTTTTGATATTTATTTTATATATTTAAATGCCATTTAACAAAGAAAAATCAACCAAAAAAATGAGTTCGCATGTCACCTCTGACACGCATGTCATAGGTTCACCATCACTGTGGAATCGAACCTGGGACCCTTGAGTCCACAGGCCGACGCTCTATCCACTGAGCCAAACCGGCTAGGGCTATTTTATATATTTAAATGCCATTTAACAAAGAAAAATCAACCAAAAAAAATGAGTTCGCGTGTCACCTCTGACACACGTGTCATAGGTTCACCATCACTGACCTAATACATAGTCAAACCCAAACAGAAAGCCAAAATGAGACAAAGAAACAACTCCCAAATGAAGGAAATAGAGAATTCTCAAGAAGAGATAAATGAAGCAGAGATAAGAAATTTATCTGAATCAGAGGTCAGAGTAATGATGGAAAAAATGCTCAACAGCATGAAAAAAGATATAGTAACTATGAAAAAAGAACAGTCTGAGATAAAGAATGACATAACACAAATACACAAAGTCGGAAGGAATACAGAGCCGATTACGAGAAGCTGAGGATTGAATCAGTGAATCAGAAGACAGCGTTGAAAATATCACTCAATCAGAGAACCAAAAAAAACACACAATTAAAAGACAGGAGAACAGCTTAAGGGAGCTGTAGAACAATGTGAAACGTAACAATATTACAATAGCCAAGTGTGCCAGAAGAGGCAGAAAGGGAGAAAGGCATAGAGAAGGTGTTTGAAGAAATGGCAGAATATTTCCATAATCTGTTAAAGGAAAAAGTCACACAAGTGCAGGAGGTACAGAGAACCCCAAACAAGAAGAACCCAAACAGGCCCACGCCCAGACACATCATAATTGAAATACCAAAAAAAGACAAAGGAAGAATCTTTAAGGCAGCTAGACAAAAACAAACTGTTACCTACAAAGGAGTTCCCATAAGGCTGACACCTGATTTCTCATCAGAATCTCTACAGGCCAGAAGGGAATGGCATGAAGTACTCAAGGCAATGGAAAGCAAGGATCTGAGACCAAGATTACTATATCCAGGAAGGCTATCATTCAAAATAAACAATCAAATAAAGGGCTTTCCAGACAAAAAAAGGTAAAGGAGTACATCACCACCAAGCCAGCATTACAAGAAATGCTAAAGGGTTTGCTGTAATGAGAAGAAGAAACACAGAGAGAAACCTAGCCATACAGAATTAAAATGGCAATAAATAAGTTCCTATCAATAACCCTAAATGTAAATGGATTAAATGCTCCAATCAAAAGGCGTAGAGTAGCTATATGGATACAAAAACTTGACCCAACTATATCCTGTCTAAAAGAGACCAACCTCAAAACAAAAGACACAAACAGGATGGGAGTGAAGGGGTGGAAAAAAATTTTCCATGCAAATGGAAAAGAAAAAAAAACCTGGAGTAGCAATACTCATATCTGATAAAATACACTTCAAAATGAAGGCCATCACAAGAAACAACAAAAGTCACTACATAATACTAAAGGGATCGATACAACAAGAGGATATAACCCTGGTAAACATATATGCACCCAATAAAGGAGAACCTAAATATATAAACAAACTTCTATAGCAGTGGTCGCCAAGTTGGCGACGGCTGCTCCAAAGGTTTCCTTAAATCAGCAGTCGCCAACCTTTCAGACCTCATGGACCACCAGTGGTCCGCGGAATACCGGTTGATGACCACTGTTCTAGAGGACTTTAACGGAGAGATCGACGACAATACAGTCATAGTAGGGGACTTCAACACCCCTCCACCTCTCTCACTTCACTGGATAGATCTTCCAGACAGAAACTTAACAAGGAAACAGAGACTCTAAAATTCACAGTGAATCAGATGGATTTAATTGACATTTATTGGACATTTCACCCCAATGCAGCAGAATATACATTCTTCTCAAGTGTACATGAATCATTCACAAAGATAGACCACATGTTAGGACACAAACCAAGGCTACACAAGTTCAAGAAGATTGAAATCATATCAAGCATCTTCTCAGATCACAGTGCAACGAAATTAGAAATCAATTACAGTAAAAACACCCAAAAACATTCAAACACATGGAGGCAAAATAGCATCTTATTAAACAATGAATGGATTACCAACGAGATCAAGAAAGAAATAAAAACCTTCCTGGAAACAAGTGAAAATGAATACACAACAACCTAAAATCTCAGGGACACAGCAAAGCAGTCCTGAGTGGGAAGTTCATAGCACTACTGAGAAGGCAAACCCCTATTCTGTAAAACTACTGTTTGGAATTCTCTGCTATTCTTTAGACGGCCTCTTATTCTGAAAAAATAAGTTTGCTTTCTAGCCCGCTTTAGCCTGCTTGAATAATGAGGAAGATAAACTTAGCTGTCTGACCTTGTAGGCCAGAGACCAGATACGCCCAATGCCATGCCAGGTGCATTTTTTAATTGGATAGAACTGTGTAGTTTTCAAGGCCACCAGCAAGATAACCACTAAGCGCACAAAGGGCTGGCTCTTTCATAAAAAGGGAAGTTCTGCTTGTAGCTCTGCTTAGAATTTGAATTCATTTTCTCTGAGCCCACCACGGAGAATAAAGCGTAACTCCAAACTCTCAGAGCGTTGCTTGGTTTTTCTCCGGTTTTTCTGTAACACTACAGGCATACCTCAAAATACAAGAAAAGTTAATAAGAAACTATCTAACTCTACAACTTAAAGAACTAGAAAGAGAACTATAACAAAAGCACAGAGTAAGCAGAAGGAAGGAAATAATAAAGGTTAGAGCAGAAATAAATAACATAGAGACTAAAAAAATAATAATACAAAAAAATCAATGAAACTAAGAGGTGGTTCTTTGAAAAGATAAACAAATTGATAAACCATTAGCTAGACTCATCAAGAAACAAAGAGAGAGGACCCAAATAAATAAAACTGGAAACAAAAGTGGAGAAGTAACCACTGACACCACAGAAATACAAAGGATTGTAAGAAAATACTATGAACTACTATATGCCAACAAGCTGGACAATGTAGATGAAATAGACAAATTCCTAGAAAAACACAGTCTCCCAAAATTAAATCAGGAAGAATCAAAACACCTGAATAGGCCAATAACAAACCAATATGGCCAATTATTCTATTACAAAGGAGGCAAGAATATACAAGAGGTAAAAACAGTCTCTTCAATAAATAGTATTGGGAAACCTGGACAGATATATGCAAAATAATGAAACTGGATCTCTTTCTTACACCATGTAAAAAGATAAACTAAAAATGGATTAACTACTTAGTGTAAGACCTGAAACCATAAAACTCTTGGAAAGGAAACACAGGCAGTAAATTCTTTGACATTGCTCTTAATAATATTTTTTGGAAACATCTCCTCAGGCAAGGGAAACTAAAGAAAAATAAACCAATTGGACTACATCAAACTAAAGTTTTGCACAGTGAATAAAACTATGAACAAAACTAAAAGGCAACCTACTAAATAGGAGAAGGTATTTGCCCATGATATACTCAATAAGAAGCTAATATCCAAAATGCATAAGACACTCATGAAATTTTAACACTGAAAAGAACCAAACACTACAATTAAAAATATGCAGAGCACCCAAAGAGATTTTTTCAAATAGAACATATAGATGGTTAATCTACATATGAAAAATGTGCGACTTCCTTAATATGTGAACAATAATTCTAAACAATATATGAACTGAAGCATTGTTTACAATAGCAAAAATATGAAAGCAATCTAAGTTTCCATCAATAGACAAAAGGATAGCCCAGCTGGCGTGACTCAGTGGTGTAGTGTCAACCCATGAACCAGGAGGTCATGGTTTGATCCCAGATCAGGGCACATCCCAGGGTTGCAGGCTCAAACCACAGTGGGGGTGTGGGGGGTGGTGGTGGTGGTGCAGGAGGCAGCTGATCAATGATTCTCTCTAATCATTTATCTATCTATCTATCTATCTATCTCTCCCTCTCCCTCTCTGAAATCAATAAAAATATATTTTAAAAAAACAGACAAATGGATTAAAAGATGTAGTACATATATACAATGGAATATTACTAAACCATAAAAAAGAAGGAAGTCTTACCATTTTTTACAATGTGGATGTACCTAGAGCAGTGGTTCTCAACCTTCTTAATGCCACAACCCTTTAATACAGTTCCTCATGTTGTGGTGACCCCCAATTTCATTGTTACAAATTGAAAATAATTAAAGCATAGTGATAAATCACAAAAACAATATGTAATTATATATGTGTTTTCCGATGGTCTTAGGCGACCCCTGTGAAAGGGTCGTTCGACCCCCAAAAGGGTCGCGACCCACAGGTTGAGAACCGCAGACCTAGAGGATGTTATGCTAAGTGAAATAAGTCAGACAAGCAAAGGCAAATACTGTATAATTTGACTTACATGCGGAATCTATAAAACAAAATATACGAACAAACAAAACAGAAATTAACTCATTGATACAAAGAACAAATTGATGGTTGCCAGAGAGGAGGAGGATTGGGAGGATAGATGAAAAAAGTGAAGGTATTAAAAAGTACAAATTGCCTGTTATAAAAACAGTCATGAGGATAGGAGATCTAGTCACTAATACTGTAAAAGCCACTGTGCTGTCACACGGGTACTAGACCTATCAGGGTGATCACTTTGTAAGTTATATAACTGTCTAATAACTATATTGTACACCTAAAACAAATATAATATTGTATGTCAACTGTAATTGAAAAAAATTTTTAAGAAAACAAAGAAATACTGCCAGGTTAGAAGGGAAAGAAATAACATAAACAAAACAAAAATAATTATGACACATGAAAGACAAGTTATCTAACAAAATAAAGAACATGTTAGTTAAGGGCCTGATACAATTTACAATTCTATTTTTCCTATATCACTGCATATTAGATGGCTTCTTCATGAATACAATTTTTGAAATATTTGTGAAATAGACAATGAATAAACCAAGTCTTCCCTCTGGCATGGATGATTTTTTAAATTGGTAATTTGGATGTAGAAAACATTTGTTTTACCTCAAGACATACTTCTTGTTGGTACTGCTACAACTTTGTGCCCTATAAACATAAAAAGTATTTTAGTTTGAAGGTACAATACCTGACAAAATGGAAAAAAATACGGTTAATTTTTAATTGAATATGTTGTTAGTGAGTATATTTCTAACAAAAGTTCTGTTTTCACTGGAAATCTATGAGAACTAAATACTCTACATACAATTTTAAATATCAGATAATTGGTTTACCACCCCAGTATTTTTGGTTTCATAAACCTCAATCCTTACTTCTTCACTATGCACATATTTCAGGTGTCAGGCAGTGTAGACTACATTCCTATCACAATCAGGTTGATAAGGCAATAATCACCTGGGATTGTGAGCCATCATTGTATTTTATTAAACCTGTAATAAATATATATCTAATCACAAAATGCCTGAAACCACTGTGCTGTCAGGTGGTAATAAAATAAGGAGAAATCAAGATGAAGAGAGACAGCAGTCTTAAATAACTACAGTTAAAATATCTTACTTGAACACATTGCTCTGGTCCTTCTTAGGGCCTTTGGAAAAAAAACCCAAACTAGGAATGTAAAGGCATGTTTACACCAACATTATAATATTGGGGTAAACATGCCTTTACATTTGATGCACATAAAAAACACGCAAAATACATTAATCATAAAGTATAATATTCTACTAAAAATACTAAGTATCTTCAAACCATTAACAAAATACTACCAGTAATGTCCATTTATGTTATGTTTCTCCATTCCATGCCCTCCTCCCTCTCTCCCCATCCTCAAGTAATCTGTATTTTAAAATTTTAAGTTTATACTTTTATTGGTATTTGTAAATTATAGTTTAATGATTGCCGGGGTCCAGTCCCAGTGGTCCAGGGGTTTCCAAAGGTGTGGATGGAGTCGGCGAAGAATGTTTTACACGGAGACAGCGTTCAGAACTCTCTAACTATCTTTTGTCTCTGTGGATCTTCCTGTGCCTGGCTGAGGCCACAGAGAAAGATCCTGAGGCAAGCTGAGCCTTTATTTTTATAGTCAGAGGTAAACAAGGTAGTGGTTACCAAAGTTACACTGTTCTTGTGAGTTTCACTTGTTTTTGTTCTTGTTGCACTTCCCTCAGCCCATTAGCTTCCCAGGTAAGATCTAGGGAGCTTATAAGATCATGCTTAATTATGCTTAAGAGGACTGTGCCCTCTAAGCTGGGACTTGTTTGTGACTTTGCCAACAGGTCAGTCTGAGGTTTAACCCTATAGCGGCTCCCCACAAATGATAAATGACACATGTAACCTATAGACAGCTTAACCTGACTTTTTTAGTAAAGTGTACAGTTTTCTAATACATGGTTTTTTGGTGGTTGTTTTTCAATTTATTTTTAAATCTTTATTGCTAAAGGTATTACATATGCTCCCCCCCCCCCCCTGCCCCCCCCCCCCCCATTGATCTCTGACTCAATTTTGGGAGACTGCATTTTTCCAAGAATTTGTCCATTTCATCCATTGTCCAGCTTGTTGGCATATAGTTGTTCATGGTATTTTCTTACAATGCTTTAATTTCTGTGGTGTCATTGGTTACTTCTCCGCTTTCCTTTCTGATTTTATTAATTTGGGAATCCTCTTTGTTTCTTGATGGGTCTGGCTAAAGGCTCATCAATCTTGTTTATCTTTTCAAAGAACCAGCTCTTAGTTTCATTGATATTTTGTATTATTTTTTTAGTCTCCATGTTATTTACTTCTGCTTTAATTTTTATTATCTCCTTCCTTTTACTAATTCTGGGCTTTTCTTATTGTTCTCTATTTCTTTAAGTTGTAGTGTTAGATACTTTCTTATTAACTTTTCTTGTTTTTTGAAGTAGGCCTGTAATGCTATGAACTTCCTGCTCAGGACTGCTTTTGCTGTGTCCCTGAGATTTTAGGTTGTGTGTGTTCATTTTCACTTGATTCCAGGAAGGTTTTTATTTCTTTCTTGATCTCGTTGGTAATCCATTCATTGTTTAATAAGATGCTATTTTGCCTCCATGTGTTTGAATGTTTTTGGGTGTTTTTACTGTAATTGATTTCTAATTTCATTGCACTGTGATCTGAGAAGATGCTTTATATGATTTCAATCTTCTTGAACTTGTAGCAACTTGTTTTGTGTCCTAACATGTGGTCTATCTTTGTGAACGATCCGTGTGCACTTGAGAAGAATGTATGTATGTTCTGCTGCGTTGGGGTGAAATGTTCTATAAATGTCAATTAAATCCAATTGATCCAGTGTGTGCTTTAGATTCACTGTTTCCTTGTTAAGTTTTTGTCTGGAAGATCTAGTGAAATCAGAGGGGTATTGAAGACACCTACTATGACTGCATTGTTATTAATCTCTCCGTTAAAGTCCCCTAGAAGTTTTGTTTATTTAATATATTTAGGTGCTCCTATATTGGGTGCATACATGTTTACCAGGGTTATATCCTCTTGTTGGATGGATCCCTTTAGTATTATGTAGTGACCTTTGTTGTCTATTGTGATGGCCTTCATTTTGAAGTACATTTGTCAGATATGAGTTCTATTGCTACTCCAGCTATTTTTCTTTTCCATTTCCATGGAAAATTTTTCCCCATCCCTTCACTCTCATCCTGTATTTGTTTTGTTTTGTTGTTTGTTTGTTTTTGTGAGGTGGGCCGCTTTTAGACAAGCTGTCCTCCTGTTTTTTAATTGATTTATCTTTTTGTTTCACTGAGTGATTTTTTTCTACCCTGTCTTCTGATTCACTGATTCACTCCTCAGCTCCCCCTAAGGCAGACTGTATTCCTTCCAATGTGTTCTTCATTTGTGCTATGTTATTTATTTATGTTTTCATAGTTACTGTATCTTTTCTCATACTGTTGGGCATCTTTCCATCATTATTTTGAACTCTGTAAGAGATAAATTTCTTATCTCCATTTCATTTATCTGTTCTTCTGGAGAATAATCTTGTTCTATCCTTTGGGGGTTGTTTCTTCGTCTCCTCATTTTGGTTGCCTATTTGTGTTTGTGACTATGTATGAGGTAGACCAACTACGTCTCTAAATCTCTAGTGCAGAAAGGACAGTGTCAAATGCTATACATGACTAATTAGGTCAGATAAAGACTCAAAGTCTCCAGAGACCGCCTCTGCCGCAAACTGATTGGATTCAGGCAACTGCCCACAGGTTTGGCCAGTTTTCCCAACACGGTGGGGCAATTGCTTCTGCCCGGATGCTAAATGTTATTCTCAGTGTCTTATTGGGCCTCAGAAACTCCACACTGTGGGTCAAGGCATTTTTCCAATAGGGTGGGTCAACTGTTTGCCCTTCCTCACCCCCTAGCCCCCCACCCCCCGCAGCAAAATTACCTGCATAGCAATTATCTGCTTGAGAAAGATATCCTCCACAGCAAGAGGAAAAGACTCAGCACAGGTAACTGGGTGTTTGCCTTCTAAGCTGTATCCCCAGAGCCCCCAACACTAGCTTCTGCTCACACAGCTCTAGTTCACTTTGCCCTCCTTCTGGCGGAACAAAAGATGAGTGGCTGCACAGGGATTTTTGTGTGTTGGTCCTTTAAGCGGGTGCCTACATTTCCAGCCTTCCATCCCTGGCAGACAGCAACCCTGCTGCTTTTCATAGCCATATGTTATATGTGTACCACTCTCAGTTCTGGAGCTCTCTGCTGGGGGGGCCCACCTTGGGGATTAGACCCCAAAATTCTCAGTGGCAACCCCACACAGCTGAGATATCTCTCCAGAAATTCAGTTGCTGTCTATAGCAGCCCTGCCAGTACTTTCGCATTTCCGCTCCTCCTAACAGTCCCTACAGTCTCCACGTTCCATTCTCAGTTATCAGGGTTCTCTCCATTGAGTTTTCAGTTAATTATTCTGCGAGTTTTTCTGAATTTTAGTTGTAATTTCAGTTTGGTCCTGGGAGCATGTCCATGCAACATCCACTTATTCCATTGCCATTTTAATCTCCATTCTTTCAGTTTATATTCCTTCAGTATTTTTTTCTTTTGTGCCCTTACCGGAGTTCAGCTGGCTATCTTTTGGTGCATGAGATGATGCTCAACCCACTACATGTTGTTGTTTTTTTGTTTTTTTTTATGCAGTCACAAAATTCATCCATTTCGTTGTGACAGCAATAATTCATACATTTACATGGCAAAATAATCAATTGGGTCAATATAACAAAACATGTTTATCCGGTCAACAATGATAGATACTTGGATCATTTCCAGTTTTCTATTTCTCTTTTGTTTTTCTTACATCACTGCTATAAATATTTTTGTTTCAAGGTACATATCTGTATTTTTAAATTAAATTTCTTGGGGTAACATTGGTTAATACTATTATATACATTTCAGGTGTACAACCTCTAACTTGACACCTGTATAGTTGCTGGGGTCCAACCCCAGCAGCAAGGATGGACCGGCTTCCGGCATATAGTCTGTTGTAAGGTCACTACCCAAAGCCTAGTCTCCTTTTATAATCTCCCTTTAACCTCTTCCCCTCTAATAACCACCATTCTGTGGAATTTATAAATTTGTTGTTTCTTTGTTCTTTTTTTGCTTTTTGTTTTGTATCACACATATAAGTGAAATCATATGGTTTCTGTTCTTTTTCATCTTATTTCACTTAGCATGTTACTCTCAAAATCAATCTAGATTGTGATTTTGTGTATGTGTGTTTTTTTTAAAATTGAAGTCCCTTACTGGTACTGCTTCTATGAGTGGTCCTGACCAGGTGGAAAAAGATAAGGAAACCAGGCAGTATGGGGAGGGGTAATCTCCACAACACTGCATATATACACAAAACTAAATAGATAAGCAAAGAGTCCTATTGTGTTTAGAAATTGGCACATAGGAAAGAACAACAGGTGGGGATTTAGGGTGTTATACAGTTCCTTCCCACCAACTGTGGAGCCTTGGGGGGGGGGGGGGGGGGGAATTGGTGTGCTTCAATCCAAGAGGAATCAGAAGAGCAAAACAGTTTGGGAAGGCCAGAACTATTAGTGGTGGAGGGAGGAGGAAGGTCCAGAGGGTGGTAACTGGGTGAAAGGATTGCCTTTCCCTGTAGGGGATCCTCACAGCCCCTACAGTCTGGCAGGCAGGAGCAGGCTGCAACCTCCACAGGCAGGTCTGGGGCTGCCAGATGCTCCAGGAAGGAGCTGGAGGAAGCTCACAAAGGATAGCCCTCCGCGGAAAGGACAGCATTAACCCCCAACTTCTGTACTAGAGTGCAGAAGAGTGACCTCCACTAATAGCAGTTTGCTTGTGATTCATGCTTGATCCCTGTCAGCTTCTTCTTGATGGCATCCTTGAAAACTGGCATAAAGCATTTTGCTTTTAAGGTATGAAGAATCGAGGGCCCAGAAGATAAAGACCAGGTCCTCCTTCTTGCTCTCCTTGGTCTCATAAGTTGCATCATCCAGGGTGTAGTGGCAGCTGTTCAGCCGCTTCTTGACAAAGATGGCATACAGGCCACTACAGTCTGGCCCACATCACCTACCCAAGATCTCCTTTACCTCCTTCAGAATGAAATTCTTATCTTACTCAGGCAGAAGAGCACCAGCTTTTGGTTCTTTTTCATGTCCTCTGGTGTGGAGGACTTACACACCTTCATGTCATTAAACACTTTGACTCCATCATAGACAGTCACACTGGAGGTCATGTTTTTGGAAGTGAAAAGGAGACAGCAAGAATAGTCTAATAAGATGAGAGCCACTGCAGTTGCTTTTGGGAGCTAACTGCATGTGTTGTTGCAAATGCCAATATTTCATTTTTTGTGGCTGAGTAATATTTCATTGTTTATGTACCACATCTTTATCTAATCATCTATCAAGGGACACTTAGGTTTTTTCCATGTCTTGGTTATTGTGAATAATGCTGCAATGAACACAGGGCTTCTTGTATCTTTATAAATAATGATTTTCAATTTTTTTCAGGTAGATACCCAGAAGAGGGGATTACTGGGTCATATGGTAGCTTTAGTGTTAATTTTTGAGGAAACTCCAAACTGTTTTTCATGGTGGCTGCAACAATTTATATTCCCACCAGCAGTGTGCAAGGTTTCCTTCTTCTCAACATAGTCTCCAATGCTTGTTATTTCCCGAGTTATTGATAAAATCCATTCTAACTGTGGGGAGCTGATATAGGGTTAAGCCTCGGACTGACCTGTGGGCAAAGTCACAAACAATTCCCAGCTTAGAGGGCACAGTCCTCTTAGCATAATTAGGCTTGACCTTATGAGGCTCTCCAGATCTTATCTGGAAAGCTAATGGGCTGAGGGAAGTGCAGGAAGTGGCCAAAACAAGTGAAACTCACAAGAACTGTGTAACTATGGAAACCACTACCTTGTTTACCTCTCACTATAAAATAAAGGCTCAGCTTGCCTTGGGATCTTTCTCTGTGGCCTCAGCCAGGCACAGGGAAGATCCACGGAGACTAAGGAAAGCTAGAGAGTTCTGAACACTGTCTCTGTGTAAATCATTCTTTGCCGTCTCCATCCACACCTTTGGGAACCCCTGGACCCCTGGGGCTGGCCCCCAGCATCTAACAAATGTGAGGAGGTATCTCACTTACAACTAGCAATGTTAAGCATCTTTTAATATATCTGTTGACTATCTGCATATCTTCTTTGGAAAAGTGTCTGTTCAGGGCCTCTGTACATTTTTAAATAAGACTGTATTTTTGTGGAGTTGTATGGCATCCTTATATATTTTGGATATTATTTTGAATATTTACTACTTGTCAGAAGTATCTTTTGCAATTTTCTCTCATTAGGTTGGTGGCCTTTCTGTTTTGTTGATGGTTTCTTTTCCTGTGCAGAAGCTTTTAGTTTGATGCAGTCCCATTTTTAAATATTTTGTTTCTTTTAGTTCAGTTGCCTTTGGGGTCAAGCTCACAAAAATCCCTGTGAGACCAAAGTCCCTAAGTTTAGTGCCTAGGTTTTCTATGACAGTGGAACCTTGGTTCTCCAACTTAATTCACTCCAGAAGGCTGTTTGAGAAACCATTTGCTCGAAAACCAAATCACTTTTTCTCAGAAGTAATATAAATTGAATTCATTCCAGATCCCAAATTATTCTGTTTTATGCTTTATTTACAGTACATGTCTAAATGTACTGTTTAATCTATAAACATTTTAAAAACAAAAAGGACAAAAAATATAAATGAAAATTTAATAAAAAGGAAATGTACAGTAAAAAATGAAAATTTATAAACACACTAGTGTTAGGTCTGATCAAATAACTGAATCAACAGCCCCTCGGCTGGTAGCTGACCTTTAGACCACTTCACAACTAATATTCCCTTTTGCCTAGACCATATACCACTTGCTAAGACCATTATCTTTCCCCTCAGGACTCGCCCAGAAAAAGGATCTCTGACTCCCTGTCCCTGGGTGCTGGTGCCATTTGGGGGCCCAGCCCATCTAGTTTTACAGGTGGCCTAATAAATTTATAATCCCTTACCACTTTGGCCTTGTGCATACCTCTTTCGGTGACCCTAACATTTGGCATGAGAGTTCTGCGGGGAAGGGGAGCCATTGCCACGCCTTCAGTCACTCTGAGTTTGCTAGTCAGAGAGCAGTAAGCAGTGGCAGCTCAACCTAGGCTTACCTCAGAATCCTACTCCGGTGACATGACTGCTGTCCTTGATTAGGTCTCCCTCCCTTATGGGCCATCCTGGAATTCTTGCCAAAGTGCCTTATCCACAATATAAATTAGACAATGATTCACACTGGCACAAGAATGGAACTTTTGATTTTAACATTCTCTGGGACTTAGCTCGAGCTCTGGCCAAAGTGCCTCATCAACAATATAAATTAGACAATGACTCACACTGGCCCAAGAATGGAACTTTTGATTTTAACATTCTCTGGAACTTAAACAATTTCTATCACTGCAATGGGAAGTGGTCAGAGATCCCCTAGATCCAGGCCTTCTTTACACTCTGTAATCACCCTTCTCTGTGTTAAACCCGCTCTACTTATCAAATCCTACTTCTCCACTCAAACCCCCTTCTACCAACTCCGGAAATTTATACTCTGAGGCTTCTGAACGTCCCTCCCCGACGTATCAGGTCCTTCAGACCCTTCCTTTGACCCTTCTGATAAGTTGATTCTCCATTTCCCTCCAGGTCCCCAGAATTTACCTCCTTAGTGCCTCCTCCAACCGCACCCATCTTTGGACTCCACCTCTTTGTCTACCCCCTCATCCTCCTTACCAAGCCCCCCTCTTACACATTTCAGGACAGCCCAGGTCCAGCCCCCTATCCTCTCCCTCCAAGAAATGGCCAGGGCCAAGGGTATTGTCCAGATACACATTCCATTTTCCTTGCCTGACCTCCCATAGATTGAGAAGCATCTTGGGTCTTTTTCCACCGACCTGACCACCTTTACAAAGGAATTTGAGTACCTGACCCAGTTCTATGACCTGACCTGTCACAACATCTACAACAACCTGTCCTCTCTAACCCCAGAAGAAAAGGAGCACATCTGGCTAGCAGCTAAAGACCATGCCGATACCCTATATAGATAGAACATAGCAGTCTACCTGGTTGGTGCTGATAGGGCCCCCCAAACTGACCCAAAATGGGACTATCAGCTCAATTCTCCAGGGTGCCAACTCTGTAGCCATATAACCACCTGTCTCATTGCCGGACTCAAAATGGATACCACCCCAGAGGGATCCCTTCTTCTGAACACCCATTTTATATCCTAATTAGCCCCCGATATATGCCACAAAGTTCGAAATAGACACAGGAACGCAAACCCCTCAAAAAGACCTGGCCTTTAATAACAGAGACGAGGAGACCCAAGCCAAAAAAAAAAAAAAGGAAAGATCAGGCCGAGGCTGAGGCCCAGAAGAAGGCCTTTCAGCTCATAGCTAAACACTAGTAAATTGTCTTCAGAGGCTGAGACTGTTTCAGGTGTGTCTGGAAAGCCGATAAAGATATACACTGAGTGGCCAGATTATTATGACCACTCCATCAGTACTTTGTTGGGCCACCTTTTGCCTTCAATACTGCGGTGATTCTTCTTGGCATTGACTCCACGAGATGTTGAAAGGTGATGCAAGGAATCTGACACCATGCCTAATGAATAGTACTGTCCAGTTCTGTGAGATTTGATGTATTGTGGAACCAGCTGCCTGATGGCTCTTTTAACTTCGTCCCACAAATGCTCAATTGGATTGAGATCTGGTGATTGTGAGGGCCACCTAAGCAAGGTAAAGTCTCCCTCATGTTCTTGAAACCACTCCTGTACAGTACGAGTACCGTGGCATGGCGCATTGTCTTGTTGGAAGAAGCCATCTCCATTGGGATACGCCATCAACATGATAGGATGAACTTGATCAGCAACAATACTTAGGTATGTTGTGCTATTCAGACGTTGTTCCACAC
>NW_005363642.1:1754769-1761393 GCF_000412655.1 Myotis brandtii
GTGTTTGAACAGGCCTTCGGCTTCCATATCCCATATGATGCAGTGTACGGCTAATTTGCCTACAAACGTCAAGTGGTCATAATAATCTGGCCACTCAGTGTATTTTCCCCAGCCTTTAGGGTGTAGCTGGGGTAAGCTATCCTTTTCCCATGCATTCCTAATTATGCCAGAAAGCCCTGCACCCCTCTTGGGGTGAGATCTCTTAGTATGCCTGGGGACAACTATTTCATATGTTACTATGTCTTCCCCTGGTGAATACTGAAATTAACCGTGACATTTGGGCCACTCAGGGCAGGATAGTGAAAACCATCACTGCTTCCCCAGTTCAGGTAACCTGGCTGATAAAGCTTCATTCAACAAAACCTCACAGATTCTTGGGTGAGTTGACTATCCAAAATATATTGACTGTCATGGCTCCTATCTTTAGATAGGCCCCTAATCATAGCAGTCCTAGCCTTAGTCTTCAGCCCTTGCTTATTAAACCTCCTAAACCGCTTTGTTTCTTCTTGTATTGAGGCTTTCAAGCTAAAGATGGTACTCCAAACGCAACCCCAGATAGAGACAAATGCCATTTTCCATGGACCCCTAGCCTGGCCTCCTCTAATGGGACCCTGACAACTGCTCCCCCACAAAGACCACTGTCATTAGAAAATAGCCAGAGAGGTCATTGCCCCTGCTCCCAACAGCAGTTGGGGTCTCCTAATCAGAGGGGAGACTGGGAGGAGTTAGCTTGACAAGCAGGCAAACAGACCAGTGGTCCAGAGGAAAACAAAGGCAGGTGGAATGTAGGCAGGGACAGACACAGCAATTTGAGCAAGCCTAACCATAGAAACCAACCATACAGAAATAACAATGTTTTCAGACTCAAGAGAGGGAGTTATGTGAAAGTAGGGAGGAACTGCAACAATAAGTTGGGCGCATAGAAACAGAGAAAGTTCAGGTTTATTGCTGGGCAAGAACAATTGAGGTAACCAATCAGCTGGTGACATGGGTAGATATGGAGCAGGCTTGTAGCAAATATATACTCTAAGACTACAAGGCTTCAGTGGAAACCCATTACTGTGCCCAATCCCCGTGCAGTGTCTGAATCAACTTGTACTAAATGTTCACAATTTTGCTTAAATCTTCTGGTCCGAGATTTCATTATTCTGCTTCATGGGACTTGATCCCAAGAAAGGGAAGGGACCTCGGCTCATGGTTTAGGTTATCACTTGTACTCAGGAAATACCACTCCTAGACACTATCATAGCCTCCTTTTGTGCCCAGGCCTCGTCGTCACTCTGACAGAAAGCAAGGATTTTGGCTCTGAAGGAAAACAATCCCCTTTCAGCTAAGACCTTATGCCCCTCTTTCCCTGTAAGAATTCAGTGCCAAAAATCCTTTAAAGGGGAATATAGACCCTGAGACCCCAAAAGCAAGGATGATGGGCCATGTAAGGTATAGAAACTCACTGGGCCAGAAAGCTCCAGATGCCTAGCAAGGGGCAAAACTGGGAAAATAAGAATCTCCCCCCGGGTAACCTATCCTCCTCTCCTTTCATATCACTAGTCAGGCAGCTTACCCCCTGATCATTTCCTCCCTAAAGAAAACAAAGGCCTTAGTTGTATTTCAGCTCCAGAATCAGAAAAACAACAAAACCAGAAAAGTGATGCTGTGGTAGCCTCAGAACCAGCTTTTACCTCCCAAGTCACTCAACAGGACTACTTTCGAGCCTTCACCAACCAATCTCTTGGGGAAATCATGCTGCTGTAACCCCTTGATCCAAACATAAGAAATCTATACTGTTCCAGCAACTTCACAACCAACATTCCCTTTTGCTTAGACCATATTCCACTTCCTAAGACTACATTCCACTTGCTAAGACCATTATCTTTATACTCAGGACTCCCCCAGAGAATTACCCGCCCAAAAAAAGACCACCTAGAGTCCTTTAAAATTTCTGACTCCCTATACCTGCTGGTACCATTTTGGGGCTCAGCCCATCTGGTTTTCCAGGTTACCTAATAAATTTATAATGCCTTACCACTTTGGCCTCGTGCATTTCTACTTCGGCAAACCTATCAACTAGAACTTAACTTTAATGTTGAGAGCTATTAATAACTGAATATGGAGAGGAGGGATGTTATTGTTTCCAAACCCATGTCTATAAAAATGTTCTTCTAGAGTTATTTCATCTCATTGCTCCAGTAGAACTTGCTTCAGGCTCACTAGATCTGTGTCTCACAAAAAACCTATCCAATGATGTTTATTTTTGCCTGGTTATTAGCACTTAAGTGAAGTGAAACACTGCATTGCCATTGAACAAGTTTATCACACGGTTTGCTACTTGCCAGGATGATAATTCTCAATAAACCTTTTCATTTCTCCCCACTTCCCAAGCATTTTCCTGGATTAGTAAAGTAGGAATATCTTCCCTACCCTCCTCCCTCTTATGAAAACCGATCCTCAGCTGCTGTTTGTTGTTTCTCCCTCTGAAGGTCTTAGAATTCCTCCATGGTCAGCTCAGTGTTGTACTACTCCAACTCCTCCACATCATCATCATCCACCTTGAAGCCCAAGGACTTCCCAAGATACACAATATCCTCCACAACAGACACAGCCCTCCAAGTCTCTTTCAGCAATAGACTCAAGCCACAATTTCATCCAGGCTGATTGCATAGTACTGGAAGACACTTTCTCCCATGCTTTGTTAATGAGCCTCAAACAAGTGAAAATATTAAAATGTTCATTCCAGAAGTACCTGGAGGTTAAATTCATTTCAGAGGTCACCTCAAAACACCTCTGAAACAGTGCCTTTGTGCAGAGCCCTTTAAATTTAGAAATGAGCTGCTGGTCCATGGGCTGGATGGGAAGAGTTGTGTTAGGTGACAAGAACCCAATAGAGATGAAACTGTACTCCTCCATCAACTCAGCCTCCAAGCCTGGAGGGTGGAAAGGAACCTGGTCCATTATAAGAAGTGCCCTGAGTGGCAAATATTTTTCCCGGGAAGTATTTCTTTAAATTTGGGGCAAACACTTCATGAATCCGCACAATTAAAAATTGGCTGGTTAACCAAGCTTTGCTATTAGCCCTCCACAACACATTCAACTTGTTTTTCAGAATTATTTTCTTGAAAACTGGTGGGTTTTCACAATAGTAGACAAGTAGAAGCTTCAATTTAAAGTCTTCACTCACATTCCCACATAACAATAAGGCCAGCCTGTCATTGGCTTATGTTTTGGCAATAACTTTTCCTCCTATGTGATGTAGGTCTCTGGCATTTTCTACCAGAAGAGGCCTGCCTCATCATAATTGAACACAAAATTATCAGCAACTACTTTCTTTGAACTACAGCCTCCCCATTCCTCACTACACTATAAATGTGACTTTTCATTTCTTAATTTACCAAACCGACCCTACTAGCCTTTAACAAATCACTTTCGGCACCTGTTCCATGGGTGAACTCAGGAGGTCAGTATGCAACATCTTCCCTTTTTCACATATTGTTGTCCCTAATTGCTATCACTGACTGTTTTTCATTTATCTAAATCAGGGGTTGGGAACCTTTTTTTTTTTTTGCAAAGGACAATTTGGATACTTATAACATCGAGTGGGCCATACAAAATAATCAACTTGAAAATTAGCCTCCTGCATTTGGTCAAAAATTTAATTAACTCACCAGTAATGCCTTGGCAGGGCCAGATCAAATGATTTCTTAGGCCTTATATGGTCCTCCTCAGGCCGGACATTCTCCACCCGATCTAAATAAAAAATAATTTTTCTACCTCTTCAATTGAATGTGATCTTTGTTTCCTGAGCACTGTCACACACATAGTAACATCAGCACTCTTGGTAGCCTTTTTGTTTTAAAATTAAGCTAATAGTTGGTTTTCCCATGTCATACTCAATAACCAGATCAGACACAGGGCACCTCTGTCACACTTTGCAATTATTTCTTTTTGAAGCTCTATTGTCATTCTCACAACTTTCCTTTTCACTTTGCTGTTAGCACTACCCTTCTTAGGACCCGTGGTCATTTGGTGTCCATTTTTAATAACTAGAGGCCCAGTGCACGACATTAGTGCACTGGGGTGGGGAGGGGGTCTCAGGCCGGCCTGCACCCTCTCACAGTCTGAGACCCCTCAGGGGATGTCCAACTTCCAGCCCCAAGGGGTCCTTAGTGCCGCCGCGGAGGCAGGGGAGGCTCCTGCCACTGCCACTGTGCTTGCCAGTCTTGAGCTCGGCTTCTGGCTGAGCAGCGCTCCCCCTGTGGGAGCGCACTGACCACGAGGGGGCAGCTTCTGTGCTGAGCGTCTGCCCACTGGTGATAAGTGCGCGTCATAGAAACCAGTCGTTCTGCCGTTCTGTCAATTTGCCTATTAGGGTTTTATCATATAGGATAAGCTGCCACAAAAGTCAAAAAACATGAAAATAGCCCTAACTGGTTTGGCTCAGTGGATAGAGTGTCAGCCTGCAGACTGAAGCATCCCAGGTTCGATTCCGGTCGAGGGCATGTACCTTGGTTGCGGGCACATCCCCAGTAGGGGGTGTGCAGGAGGCAGCTGATTGATGTTTCTCTCTCATCAATATTTCTAACTCTCTATCCTACTCCCTTTCTCTCTCTGTAAAAAATCAATTAAATATATATTTTTTGAAAAACATGAAAATATTCACAGCAATTTCCTGAGATGTTAATAATGTGAGGTTAGTGGTAAACTGACTCACACTCATACATTCCTCCTTTGTCACCAAAGAGACACGTGACTGATCATACAAGTATCAGCACTAAAGGATTGCTGGGTTGAGAACTGAAGTTTTATTCAACAACTAAGACATTTTTTCCATGAACAACTTGTTGGAGAACCAAATTGCTGGAGATGGGAAATATGCGGGAAACATATTTATACGTTTTACGTTGACTGGTAGTAAGTAGAGCGCGGGACACGTATTAATACGTTTTTTTATAGACTAGCAGTAGAATGCGGGTAACGTATAAATACGTAAACTAAAGTTATCGTAATTTTACTGAACGTTGCCATTTGCGCAAAAAAATTAGCAAAAATGGCCCAAGCCACGCGCCACCTGTTAGCGAGCGATAAAAACTACCCGCGGGGAACCAAGATGGCGGCGTAGGGAGTGGACCTGTGCGTGCTGCTCTCTCACAGCATCATTGAAACTACCAACTATGAGGCAAACAACCACCACTCAGAACCATGGGGAAGTTGGCCCAGTGGGAGATCTACAACTGGAAGAAAAGAAGAAGCGCAATGAGACTGAGAGGGAGCTACGGAAGCGCCAAAAACAGAGGTACGCAGTCACACGCCAGGCGGGCTGCAAATGGATCCGCGGTTTTTTTCAATCGGAAGTGGTTACGAACCCTCGAATCCTCTGGGCTTGCTCGGGGCGGGTCTCTGAGGCACCAGATCCCACGGGGGGATTAAGAGATCAACCGAAGGACTTATATGCAGCGGTCGGAAAGCGAGGGAAGCTCTGACGCGCCGCTGCTCGCCGGCACTGAGGGACGCGAAGTCCTGGTGTCCCGGGGAGGCGAGGGGCGTGGAGACGCCGCCATGGCTATTTCCTCCGCCATGGCGTGCTGGCGACTCCCTGAGACCCCGCCCTACTCAATTTACATCCCCATCCGGGCTATGCCAGAGGCACAAGAGGGAATGACTGTGCTTTTACAAACTCTCAAATCCAATGAACTGGTTTGGGCAGGTCTCAGACCCCAGGCCCCACGGGGAGAGGGCACGGCCTTGCAGCCATCAGAAAGCAAGGGAGGCTCTGGCTCGCGGCTGCTCGCCAGAACTGGGGGACGCAAAGTCCCGGTGTCCTGGATAGGTGAGGGGCCGCTGAGACTCTGCCCCGGCGACTCCCTGAGATCCCGCCCTACTCAATTTACATTCCAATCTGGGCTGTGCCAGAGACACAAGAGGAAACGCCTGTGCTTCTGCAAACTCTCAAATCCACTGAGCTGGTTCAGGCGGGATCATGAGGCACCACCTGCGCTCTAGCAGCCTAACCCAACAAATTGCAGACTTCAACTGCTCGCAGCCATGGGAGACACACTCAAGTAACAGACCCAGGAGAACCAAAATGGCGGCATAAGGAAGAGACCTGTGCGTGCTGCCTCACACAACATCATCAAAACTACCAACTATAGGATAAACAGCTATCATATGGAACCATGGGAAAGTTGGCCCAGTGGAAGCTCTACAACTGGAAGGAAAGAACATTGAGACTGAGTAGGATGTGCAGAGACACCAAGTACAGAGCCCAACCCAGCAGGCTGCACATTTCAGCTCCTCGCATCCAGGAGGGACGCAATCGGGGGGCGGAGCCGGGTTCGGGGCAGGCCGGGGCTGGGCCCGGCTTGGGCGGCGTTGTGGAACCGCTGTACCAGCAGGCGCACAAACATGCCCACCGGTTCCAGTCTTGCGTGGGGTGCTGGGGGAAGGCAGACAGGCAGTCTGTGCACTTGGTGGAGGGCATGGTCCGAGCAGGAGTGCTGGATGTTCAGCCACCAGGAACGCCTGGAGATTTTGTCTGGCGGGGAGCCGCCCGGCAGGGGACAGAGGGCCAAAGTTCGTGTTTCCCCGGTGAGGCTGGGACGGCCCCGGTGAGGTCGGGACAGCCCCAGTGAG
>NW_005363642.1:1761742-1764561 GCF_000412655.1 Myotis brandtii
TCAAGGGGGGGAAAAAAAGGAGACATATGTAATACTCTTTTTAATACTTTAAGAAATAAAAATTATAAAAAAAAAACTACTCGCAAACAATGTATTAATATATTTGTGTGGTGTCAACAGTCTCGTTTGATTTTTTTGCATGTGGATTTCCAAATTTCATGTCATTTATTTAAGAGACTTTCCTTTCTCCATTGTGTTTCTGGCTTCTTTGTAGAAAATCAGCTACCCATATATGTTTGGGTTTATTTTAGGGCTCTCAATTCTGTTCCACTAATATTTTCTACAAATACCACACTATTTTGATTATCGTAGTTTTGTAACAGTTTGAAGTCAGGGATGTGATATTTCTGGCTTTGTTCTTTTTTTTTTTTTTTTTTTTTTGGTCAGGATTGCTTTGACGATTCAGGTTCATTGTCATTCCATGCAAATTTGAGGATTTTTTGTTCTATTTCTGTAAAAAATGCCATTTGGGTTTTACTGGAGACTGCATTAAACCTGAATATTGTTTTAGGTATTATGGCCACTTAACAGTGTAAATTCTTCCAATCCATGATCATGAAATATATTTTCATTACTTTATGTCTTCAATTACTTTCACTAATGTATTATTAGTTCTCAGTATACAGGTCTTTCAACTACTTTGTTAAGTTTATTTCTAGATATATTATCCTTTTTGTTGCAACTGTAAATGGGATTGTTTTCTTCATTTCAATTGTGATATTTCATTGTTAGGAATATATTGGATATTTGTACCTGATTTTGTATTTTGAAACTTTAATGTATCTTTTTATTGTTTCTAAGTTTATGGTGGAGTCTTTAGAGTTTCCTACATATATAATCACTTGCAAACAGTTTTACTCCATTTCCAATATGGATGCCTCTTATTTCTTTTTCTTCCCTGATTGCCCCAGCTATAATGTTCAGTACTATGGTGAATAACAGTATCAAGAGTGGACATCCTAGTCTTGTTTCTGATTATAAACATTTGAATGGGTTTGTTAAGTAGCAATAAGGTATATAAATGTCCAAATTTTCAGGATAGCCAAATTATTTTCCAAAAGAGCTGTACCAATTTACAACCCTATGGACAATAAATAAGAGTTACCACTATCGCCCTACCTAGTTTGGCTCAGTGGATAGTTTCAGCCTGCAGACTGAATGGTACCAGGTTCGATTCTGGTCAAGGGCACATGCCTGGGTTGTGGACTCGATCCCCAGTGGGGGGATGTGCAGAAGGCAGTTGATCCAAGATTCTCTCAACATCAATGATGTTTCTAACTCTCTCCCTCTCCATTCCTCTATGAAATCTATCTATCTATCTATATATTTATATTTATATTTTAAAGTTACTACTATCCTATCTACACCTTCTTGAGCCCTTGGTTTTGCCAGAGCAATTTTTACCAATGTAATGGATACAGATGTTTACCTCCCTGTCACAATTTGCATTTCCCTAATTATTACAATCTTTTTGTCTTCTTCATAATGTTTTAGTACTATTTTTATTTCTCTTCTGTTAAATCTTCTGCTTACATTCTTGGGCCAGTTACCAGGTATGGTATTACTACTATCTTTTAATATTTAATATTTATTGGCTATACATGTATCCTTGTCTGCAAGATTCCTGGTTATGTCTTGCTCTTTCATTTCTGTTGGGTGGCCTTTTCTAATTTAATTTTTTATGGTACTTAATAAATTGTATCTAACAATCCGTAGTCAATCCTTTGTTATATGAGTTGCAGGTATGTTTTCTGGCTTGACTTTGCTCCTTCTGACTTTAACACAAACAAATTTTTCTGTTGTTTTTTTATTTTCCTTTATGGCTAAAGCTTAATATATTTTATTTGAGAAATCCTTCCCAACCCCATGGTAATGTGTGGAATAGTGAGGCCTCTGGTGGTAGAGATACCTTCTTCTGTTCCACGCTATCTGTGGGCATGGAGCTTTACCACAGCAGTACAATGATAAAAATACGTATTAGGAATGAAGATCTCAGAAAGAATATACACAAGCTTACCACAGAAATATTAAATGTTTCCAAATAACCACAATAAAACGAGTATCACAATAAAGTTAGTCACATGAATTTTTGGATTTCCCAGTGCACATAAAAGTTATGTTTAGTCTACACTGAAGTCTAGTATGTTATAGCATTGTTAAAAAAAAGTGTACATATGGTAATTAAAAAATACTTTGTTGTGAAAAAATGCTAACCATTATTTGAGCTTGTAGCAAGCTGTAATCCTTTTTCTGGTGGAGGGTCTTGCCTTGATATTGATGGCTGCTGATTTATCAGTGTGGTGATTGCTGAAGGATGACACACGAATGTGGCAACTTCTTAAAATAAAACAAGTTTGCTGCATTGATTGACTCTTCCTTTCACAAAGGATTTTTCTGTAGTAAGTGATGCTGTTTCATAGCATTTTACCCATAGAAGTAGTCCTTTCAAAACTGGAGTCAACTCTCTGAAACTGACCTGCTACTTTAACAACTAAATTTATGTACTATTCTACATCCTTAGTTGTCATTTCAACAATCTTCACAGCGCACTCACTAGGAGATTCCATCTCAAGAAACTTTCTTTGATAATTCATAAGAAACAACTCATCAAAGTTTTGTCATGAAATTGCAACAATCCAGTCATATCTTCAGGCTCCACTTCTAATCCTAGTTGACTTGCTATTTGACATCTACAGTTACTTTCTCAACTAAAGTCTTGAGCCCCTCAAAGTCCTTCATGAGGATTGGAATTAACTCTTGTAAATTCTTGTTTATGTTTATACACACAGATAAACATATGTATAAAGGTATATAATGTA
>NW_005363642.1:1765162-1779840 GCF_000412655.1 Myotis brandtii
TAGAATTTCCACTCAGCCAGCCTTCCTGTGGTTCTGGACGATGTCTGTTTTGTCTTTTCGTTGTATTTTTGAAGTGGTTGTGCGAGGCAATTTCAGGTGTTTACCTATGCCGCCATCTTGGTTTCTTCTCTCTTGAATTATTCTTTAGCTTAAGGGAATGTTGTGGCTGTTTTGATCTTTTATCCAGACCAGTAAAATTTGGTACATATGAGCAATAGTGCTGTTCTGCTTTGTTCACTGGAATAGCAGTTTTAATTTGCTTCAAGTATTTTTTCTTTTGAATTTACAACTTAGGTAACTGGTGCAACTTTTTTTTAATATGCTTTCTTTTGATTTAAAGTGAGAATCAAGTAACTTTTCCTTTCACTTGAATACTTCAAAACCATTGCAGCCATAGCCGGTTTGGATTAGTGGCTAGAGCAGGGGTGGGCAAACTTTTTGACTCGAGGGCCACAATGGGTTCTTAAACTGGACCGGAGGGCCGGAACAAAAGCATGGATGGAGTGTTTGTGTGAACTAATATAAATTCAAAGTAAACATCATTACATAAAAGGGTACGGTCTTTTTTTCTTTTTAGTTTTATTCATTTCAAACGGGCCGGATCCAGCCCTCGGGCCGTAGTTTGCCCATGGCTGTTCTAGCCCCATGACTCATCTTGCCCGTTTCGGAACTTCAGTCGGTCGAGCCTTCGGACGTTTTGGATGTTACAGACTCTGGGTTTTTATATATTAGGATAAGTAGTCATGGATAACCCAACACCTCTTGCAAGATGTCCTACTGAACTGATATGCCAGTAGAATGGAGAACAACGACTGAAGCTGTTAAAAATGATGGAGAATAACAGATATTTCAAGATTTTGCTTATTGTTGATAATGCTCCCAGGCATCTTCCTTTTACTGATGACATTCACCCCAATAGCAAAATGGCATTTCTCCCTCCAAACACCACCTTTTGATCCAACCAACAGATCTTAGCAGCTTTTAAGGTCTAATACTTGAAGAGGACCTTTGCCCTGGTTATTATTGCAACTGAGGAAGACACTGATGCAATTCTGGAAGAATTACAACACTTATGACTGCATCAAGAACCTTGCTTGAGCTTGGGGTGATAACACCAAGAAGTATACTAGTGGCATCCGAAAGGCATTCAAGAAGTTCGTCCATGACTTCAAAGAATTTGCCAAAAAAGAGGAGGTTGCAAAAATTAATAATGCTATGCTTGAGATGGCAAACAACTTTAACCTGGCTGTGGATGAGGATGACATTGAGGAGCTCCTAGAGGTGGTACCTGAGGAACTGTCTGAGTTGTTGTTGGAACTAGAACAGAAATGTATAACTAAAGAAGAGAAAAGGAAACTGTAGGAAGGAAAAAAATGCCCCTAAGAAAATTCAAAAGAGAAGTTTTTGCAGATCTCAATAAGCTCTTTAAAAAGTTTAAAAATACAAATTCTCGCACTTAAAGGTTTTCATTTATAGAGAGGAATGTTCTTGGTGCATTATCTGCTTATAAGCAAATCCATGATGAAGAAACAAACCAAGGAAATCACCAAGGGCATATTTCTGAAGATTGACACCTCTTCAAGAAGAGCCTCAGGCACGTGCTTCAGGAGGTATTTCAAAGAAAGCATTATCATAGAAGATGACAGCTGCACTGATGTTACTGCCCCCATGAAGATATTGATGATCATGACCGTGTAGGCCTAGGCTAATGCATGTGCTTTGTGTCTTTGCTTAAGTTTTAAAAAAAAATAAAAAAGACTGTAGTCTAAGAATATAAAGAAAATATTTTTGTACAATGTTTATTGTAGAACATTGTTACAAATTAAAATATTAAAAAAATTAGTTTGTAAAATAAATAAGTTACAGATAAGCAAAGGTTAAATTATTTTTTTTAAATTTTAAATAAATTTAGTATAGCCCAAGTTTATATTGTTTATAAAGTCTACCGTAGTGCACAGTAATATTTTAGGCAATCACATTCATTTACCACTCACTCGCTAAATCACCCAGAGCAACTTCCATTCCTACAAGCTTCATTCATGGTAAGTGCTCTACATAGGCATACTATTTTTTCTTTTATAACATATTTTTATTATTCCTTTTCTATGTTTAGATACACAAATACAGTAAACCCTGGATGTTGTAGACCAGGGGTCCTCAAACTACGGCCCGCGGGCCACATGCAAATACAAATATTGTATTTGTTCCCGTTTTGCTTTTTTTACTTCAAAATAAGATATGTGCAGTGTGCATAGGAATTTGTTCATAGTTTTTTTTTAAACTATAGTCCGGCCCTCCAACGGTCTGAGGGACAGTGAACTGGCTCCCTGTTTAAAAAGTTTGAGGACCCCTGTTGTAGACCTTGATTTAACACGTTAAGCACCAAGCCTCTTTCTGTTTAGCCCACGATATCTGATTTCACCGATATGCTGGCAGCACCAGTGACTGGTCTGGACGGAATGTACAGTGTCAGTCACCGGTGACTGACATGGCACTTAACGTGTTAACGGACTTCTGATTTAATGGACAAAATTTCCAGTACATACGCCATGTGAAAATTAACACCCTGTTAATTTTTAAGTGCTTTTAACCAAAATTTGGGTATAATTAAATTAACAGATTATTTTTGTTATTAATTTACCATTATTTTAAACAAATTTTAGAGAGTAGGCCATATGTTGGGAAAAAAACTCGAGTCATTTTACTAACATATATAAACATTACATATCTACAACTATAGTCCATATACTGAAATCCAAGAGTCACAACTCATAAACAATGTTTGGCTAATGATTATCACATGATCATACCACATTGCCTGCAGTAATTGGTTCGGTTGTCACATGGCATGGCTTTCTGCAGCAGTTTTAATCCCTCCAAGCCAATGTTAGACTGTGCTAAGTAATGTCCCAGCCATGCGCATTTGTTTACTCAGTGATTGGTGAATGCATGCGTTTATTAGACTTATTCAGCAGAAATTTAAAATGCTATAATATATAAAACTTTTCTGGGAAATGAAACTTTTCCTACATACTTAATTTCAATTATATAAACATGTCTACATAAGTAAAAGCAGGTTAACTAATTTGTCAATTTTTTAACATACACATTCAGAAAACCTACTTTGGGTTTTAATGGACACCCCTTCACCCAAATTAGTCCATAATCTCAAGGTCTTACTGTACTTATTGTGTTATAATGTATAGAGTATTTAGTACAGTAACATACTGTACAAGTTTCTAGCCTAGGAGCAACATGCTATACCTGTGGTCAGCAAAATGCAGCTCGCGAGCCACATGCGGCTCTTTGGCCCCTTGAGTGTGGCTCTTCCACAAAATACCACGTGCGGGCACGCATGTACAGTGCGATTGAAACTTGGTGGCCCATGCGCAGAAGTCGGTATTTTGTGGAAGAGACGGTATTTTGTCGAAGAGCCACACTCAAGGGGCCAAAGTGCCCCATGTGGCTCATGAGCCGCAGTTTGCCGGGCCGCAGTTTGCCGACCACTGGGCTATACCATACAGCCTGTGTAGTAGGCTATGCCATCTAGGCTTCTGTAAGTTCACTCGATGTCTGCAGGTCTAAGAATGTATCCCACTGTTAAACATTGAACAACTCATGACTATAATCTCATTTTTTCCATTTGTATCGTATCAATCTTTTAAAATACAAAACTACTTTATTCCTGGAATAAATCTCAGTCATGATATGCCTTATTTTCCATGTTCCTGCATTCAATTTGCTAGCATTTTATTTAGGTTTTCTGTATTGATGTTATGAGAAAGATAACTGTAAAATTCCTTTAGAAGTTTTGATATCAAGGCTATGCTGGCCTCATAAGACAAACTGGAAAGTCTTTTTACCATCATCCAAAGAGTTTGTGTTTGCAAATGTAGTTATTCATCCTTAAAAGTTAGAAATAATTCACTATGCCATCTGGATTTGTAGTTCACTTAGTGGTAAATATCTTTAATTATGATTGAATTTTAAAAAACAGATACAGACCATTTCTTTCTGTCATTTTTTGTTAATTTTAGTTTTCCACTTCAAGACAGTATCAAACTTTTCTTTTTTAAAAAATATATTTTATTGTTGTTGTTTTTTTTACAGAGAGGAAGAGAGAGGGATAGAGAGCCAGGAACATTGATGATGAGGGAGAAACATCGATCAGCTGCCTCCTGCATACCCCCCACTGGGGATGTGCCTGCAACCAAGATACATGCCCTTGACCGGAACCTGGGACTCTTCAGTCCACAGGCCAACGCTCTATCCACTGAGCCAAACCAGTTAAGGCAGTATCAAACTTGAGTTTTCAAGTATCTCTAATATTTGTAATTATGCAAGATTCGTAGTGCTCTTTTTATTCTTGATGGGTTTTTCTATTTTTCTTGATCATAATTACTATAAATTTACCCATTTAATCAAATACTTTCAAAGAACTGATTTTTGGCTTTGCTTACTTTATATCATATATAGTGTTCCTTTCATCCCTGTTAATATTATCATTCCATTGGGCTTGATTTGTTTTTCTAGTTCCAGCTTGCGATGAAATCTCAGTTGTTCAATTTTCAGTCCTTTTTCTAATTTTACATTTAAAATCCTGCTGTAGTTGAATTCCACAAATTCTGATAAGCTCTCTCGAAATTACCATAGTTCAAAATGTTTTCTAACTTCCATTGTAATTTCTTCTGTCATCTGTAGGTTATTTAGAAATATATTAATTTCCAGGAGATTTCCTATACTTTTGTTGAAAATTAGGTGAGTTCCACTGTAGTCAGAATAGTCTCTGAATGATTTTAATCCTATAATATTTCTTGACACTAGCTTCATGGTCAATTTTTCCAAAAGCTCTACGTAGATGAACAGATGCAGTGTATGTCAATGACTACTTCTAATTTCTTAGTTGTGCTGCTCACAATCTTCCAGCTATTAAACATGAATGTTAAGGGTGACCTACTATGACTGTAGATTCATCTACTTCTTTTAATTCAATCACTGGGATGGTGTTTTTTTTTTGTTGTTCTTTTTTTTCCTTATATAGCTTGAAGCTATGAGTGCATGATTTTCTTCTATTCCTGGTAGTGGATGGGTATTTCTCATTACGAAATGGCTATCTCTAGTAATGCTTCTTGCTTAGATAGTACCTTAATACATTATAAACATGAAATAAAGGGCAATTCTTGTTCTATTTTTTTTTAAATCCAAGGAACTAAATTTTTTTAGTTACTTTTTCTAAAAAATAAAAACTAAAAAAAGAAAACTTGAATCTAAGCTAGGTTATATTAACTTATTCAAGCAAACAGTTCAGAGTCAGTATTTGAACTCACAATCTTAAGACTCAAAGAAATCTCATAACACAAGTACAAATCAGGTAAGGTATTAAGAGACCAGTTTACCTTAAGGGGTATATAATGGTCCACAAAGTGACAAAACTTGACCAATCTGAGTCAGGAAGACAAACTCATAATGAGCATGATTTAATCCTTAGGGTGGTCTAAATATGGACCAATAGCATCAGCATCTTCTCATTGCTAGTAGGGTATTGCCTTTACTTCAGAAAAATTTTATCAGTGTAATCCTATCCTATATAATAAAGGCGTAGTATTCAAATTGTCCCCTCGACTGGGAGTTGTCCTGAAAAGGAAAATGGGGGTAGGGGGCGGGGACTTGCAACCTAGTTCAGTATCTGGTTAAAACTGTAGTCTCATTTCCCCACTCTCACTGACTTGGACAGAGCTGCACAGTCTAACCCCAAGGACCCGCCAAGACTGACTTGGGCAGAGCTGCGGGGACCCTTAGGGGCCTGCCATAGGAGGAGATATATAGGTCAGAGCCTCTCCACGAGTTCAGTTTAAGCTTTGGGCCTCTAGTAGCGTATAATAAAGCAGTATAAAATGCTCATAATGAAATATAGTTGTTTGTCAGCACTCAATGCCTAGTTACAATCACTTTTAAGTAATTAAAACTTGGGGTTTTTTTTTAGATCTCAGGGTATTTTTTCTCTAATCCTTGCCCAAGGACATGTTCTTATTGATTTTTAGAGAGAGAAAGAGAGGGAGGGGAGCAAGAGAAACATTGATATTAGAGAGAAACATCAATCAGATTCCTTCCATTCTCATGCCAAACTGGATGGAACCAGAAAACTATGTGCCTGACCAGAAATTGAATCCGAAACCTTTTAGTGTACAGATGGTGCACCAACAATCTGAGCCACGAAGACTAAATCTCAGTATTTTTAACTAGTTCACATTCATATTTCTAGAGTGATAAATTTTAGCCATTATCTATCAAGTTCCTCTAGAGATTAGGTTTTAACTCTTTTCTACATCCTATACTCCTTTGCATCACATTCGTGATTAAATCAATCTTTAAGTTGTAATAGGCAAATATCTATATACTAGTGGCCTGGTGCACAAATTTATGCACATTGAAAGGAAATAAATCAGAAGAAATATTTTAATATCGCTATTCGCCCTTTCTCCTGTAATGGAAGTGTCAGAGATTGAAGAAAATTTGTAAAATGTATACGAAAATAATACACAAATTGATTAATAAACAAACAACAGGATATAACAACAAAGACATGATATAAAAACAAAAAACATGATATAAAATCAACATTGAGAAAAACAATGACTGATAAATTGATTAAACTTATTCTAACACTGAGGCCAGTGTCAGAGGGGGACAAATCAATTCTTGGAATCAGAATCTCCCCTCCGCAGATTCTGTTAATACTTCAGCTTTGATTATGTTAGGTCTTTTCATAAAAGATCTAGTACAAAGACTCCATTTACTATTAAGATTTCTCAGTAGCATGATGATTGTTGCACCTACCAATTCTAATTTATGACATGGCATTCCCAAAGGAGTAATACTTTTAAGAAATTCGATGGGAAAATTTTCCTTTTCAGCATCATCCGTTGAATCTAGTATTATTGTCGATTACACTGTCGTCCCTGAGTCTTAATGCAATATCTGTTCCCCAGCCTTTTTCACCATCTGGGCAAAGAATAGGATACATCATTGCATCTAATGTAGGAAAAAGGATACTTGTTTAATTTTAGTGGCATTTGAATTATTGGGATCTGGTTTACAATGCATGAGCAAGTCCCTTTCAAAAGGAGGTCCTCCATCTTCACTTCTGAATATGATGGCAACTTCGGTTACATGGGGATAATTATACCTACCCGGGTCATTATTACAATCATATTTAATTGCCATTGTTACTTCTGTGAGATGCCACCACTTTCTTTTAGCTTCAGAATGTCAACAAAAACAACCAAATTCACAATCAACAATGACATCAAAACACAAGCCCGTGCAATTGGTGCCAGCGAAAGCTTTGTATGTATCACGCGTGCACGAGTCAACGTAGCCTTTTATAGATATAGAACAAACTTGCTTAATTAAACCTGCTTTCTGATGTAGCTAAACTTTTTCCAGCCCAGTGAAGCACCCCAACTTCTCTTTCAGGTAACTGTCAGCAACACAGCAGTAAATATCAACATGAAGCACATTATTATTGTAGATCACACAGGGAGAACAAAAGGTAAAACATTTAACTGCAGCAGTGTTTCACTCTATTCTGCGCAATGAGAAAACCTGAAGTCATTTTCAAGGTCCACCATTTCTTACTTCTTTTCATTTGGGTCAAGTTTCTAAGCATTCTAAATCTCCATTTTCCAGCTAAAAAAAGCAAATAGGATTCTACCAAGTCTCCTATCTACCTACTCCAGGACTTCTGTGAGGATCAAATGAGATGAGGCACGGGAAAATGCTTCACAGACATTCGGTTACAGTGTAAAGTGTTTCCACCTGAGGCTAGTCATCACTTGGGAGAAGCCAGGTGTTGCTACTTGATGTCATCACCTGGACGGTTGGACACTTAGCCTATTAGCCTTTCATATTAGCCTAGCACAGTGATTCTCAACCTTGGCTGCACATTAGAATCACCTAGGAATCTTTTTTAAATCCTGATTTCTGGGCCTCATCCTCCGGAAATTCTGTTTCTTTGTTACTAATGTTGTGGCCCCACCCCATAACAAAGAAACAGAATTTCCGGAGGATGGGGCCCAGAAATCAGGATTTTAAAAGGATTCCCAGGTGATTCTAATGTGCAGCCAAGGTTGAGAACTACTGGCCTAGCATATTAGCTACCTGTGGGGAGCGGGCCTAAGGACATCCTTAGGACATCCCCTGAGGGCTCCCAGACTGTGAGAGGGGGCAGGCCAGGCTGAGGAATCCTCCCCACAAGTGCACGAATTTTCGTGCACCGAGCCTCTAGTACATATATACATATATTGTCCAACTGCCAGTTTAGGCCCAATCCCTGCAGTTGGACATCCAACAGCTGGACAGCCCTCTTGCAATACAGGACCGCTCACCTGCCTGCCTGCCTGCTCCTAACTGCTTGCCTGCCTGCCTGCTCAGTGAGGGTCATAGCGACTGGTCTTTCCGTCATAATGGTCGCTTAAGATTTTATATATATAGATGCTTAAATGAATACTTGACATAAAAGTAATCCTCTGTAAAGCCACCAAGGGTTATTCTTTCCTTAATAAAAAGTATCAGAAAAGGCCTCAACAGCTTTTGCTATAGCTTTTCCATGTCAACAGCACTATACACAGGTGCTATATTCTTCTAATATAGCCATATTAGAATAGAGACTCAAAGGTGTACTATGGTACCACATTTAGTAGATACATACAGTGTCTCTGTTAAAGTGGGCAAATAGACATGAGCTATGAGAGGTAGGTAGGCCTAGAGGGGATATGTGAGAGATCTGACATACCAGGACTAATCATAAACACCCACAAACAACAAAGAAAACCACAGCAGACCCAAGAATGACAGAGGGGCAGACTTGAAACCTCTTCCAAGATGTGGTCTGATAGCACAGCACATTATCTGGGTAGGGCAGCCTTGAAGGTTCTTGCCAAGGGGCATTCCAGCCAGGGGTATAAATCTTCTGAAATCCCAAGTAAGCGGGGCAGTTGGTTCTTTCAGCCAGCTGAGCTGCCCACCCAGGCTATATCTAAATGGATTCCTTTTCTGGAAATAAAACTCTTGCCTGCTTTTGCTATTTGTTGTCTTTTGTTTGAATTCTTTCCTACAAGCAAGGCAAGAAACTATAGCAGAGAGGCCACCTCTAACATCGCTATATAATTAATGATTTAGAAATATCCCTCAATCCTTAGAAATTTAATTAGTTCAAAAATTCAAATTATACCTGACCTCCCCAGAGAATGGTGGTGATTTCTCCTAGTTATTGCCTGACTACAATCTGTCTGTCCTATTTAGACTGGTAAAGTTAAAGAGGGATAAGAAGTTACCTGAGACTACAGTAATGCATTTTAGAGATAGGGATTGAAGTTTAATAAAGACTCAGAGAAAGTAAAAGTATTTAGTTTAAAATATATGAGAGAATTAGAAGAATATGGCTATTTGTATTTTATATGTAATATAATCTCACTCAATTTAATGAGAACTAAAAAATCTTGTGTATTTTTTTAATTTTTGTATTGATTTCAGAGAGGAAGGGAGAGGGAGAGAAACATCAATGATGATAATCACTGATTGGCTGCCTCCTGCAAGACCCCTACTGGGCATTGAGCCAGCAACGGGGACATGTGCCCTTGACCAGAATTGAACCCAGGATCCTTCAGTCTGTAGCCAGATTCTCCATGCTCTGAGGCAAACCAGCTAGGGCTTGTGCATTTAAAGTTATAATTTATTTTCATTTTTATCAACTATCCAATATATTATTTAAAATTTGATCACCTCAACTGAAATAAATTTCATCTGTGCACACCCACTATAAGAGAACTACATGATATGCACAGGCAAAATGCAGGGATGGTGCAATATTTTCATACCAGAATTAAAGATATTAAGTACCAGATAGTATAATGGAGCTGAGGGCTGAGGTAAAGTACAAGGGTCAATAAGGTAAGCAGAGCAGATACTGGTGTATCTAAGTACACCAGTTCTTAAAAGACTCAAAAGCATTTCCAAGAAGACATTGTTCATCCATTTCTGCCAAGGCAGAAGACTGAGAGTTAGGAACATTAATTTGATTAGGGTCAGATTCAGCATTTGTAAAAAATGAAGGGTAAACTAGGGCGGCATAAATCACAAAAGCTTAATTCACTGTAATCAGTCCTTCATTCAGATGCTTAATTTTTGCATTTTAAATAGCTTTCCTGTGATATAAATTATCTTGAATATTCTTCCCCATTTGTCTTGCAAATAGTTCCGTCACAGGTCATTTAAGTGAATATATAACAAAATTATAATGAAAAGAGTAGTTAAGTCCCAATCTAAAAAATCAGTCTATTTAAGTGTATATAATTCTTCTAGATCTTGACCATGCGTCAGTGTCTCACCAGACACCCAATCTGTTGGTGCCTTGATCTTGGGACTTCGGGCCTCCAGAACTACGAGAAATAGATTTAGGCTGTGTAACAGCCAAAACAAAACCTAGCTTGTCATAAAGCAACCTGTGCTGGCTTATGCTAGAAACTTCACCCTCAACATAGTAACGTGGAAAAGTGGAAGTCAAGTTTTCAAGTATAGCAAGGTGTTCGAGAGACAAAGCAAAAAGAATGGTTTCCTCTGTCCTGGACCCTTCCTGAACTTGCCCAAACTGGGGTAAAGTAGGTGGAGAAGGGACCATAAGGGGATGGTCTTTTTAATCCTCCTACCCCCTAATTTACAAACATGGACTTTAATGTTGAAGAAAGACTATCTTTACCTGTACCCAGCTTTCAACGTTAAATTATAGCAGCTCAAGAGGTGCACGCTCCATGGTTGTGCTCCAGGTTGTTACATTAACAAAGGCATCTTGCTCGGGATTGTTGTTATCCTAACCACACGTATCGAGCAACGCCTCCTCACCACCCGGTGAGATCCGGCTAACTGTCCTGGCACCAGGTTCTGCAGCTGACTCTGATTAACACTCAAGGAAACTGGGTAACTGACGACCAACACTGGGGCTGGGGACTCCATTTCATCCATTAGCGCCTAAAAGTAGTCCGATGCAGACCAAAGCTTTACTTACCCGACAAGTAGGAAACCCTGAGGCAAAGTCCCTCCGCGGCCCCGACTCTCGCGCCGGACGCTCCAGCCGGAGCCCAACAGCGCTCACCCCTTAACCCGCCGCCGGCTCGAAAGGTGGGTGTAGAGTAGACGCATCCTTTCGCCCTTCACGGAGTCTTCTCGGCCAGCTCGGACCCCAGCGCCTCCGTGAGCGCCTCTCGGCCAGCGGAGCCCCAACTGCCCTCTGATCGCGCAGCGCGCCGAGTCCTCGACCGGCCCGGCCCTCAGAGACGCTCGCGGTCCCCGCGAAACTGCCAAACAGACGACCGGGCCAACCGCCACTCACCCGAGCCTCTGGTCCGGTCCCCACTACCTACCACAGCGCCCTCCGAGCGGCCGTTGCTCACTCACTCCACAGCCGCTTCCAACCGCCACCGCCGCGCACTGAAACGCTGCCGACGGGGCTGCGCGGAGGCAAGCCTTCTGGGGCCCACCCCTCTGGACTCCGGCCAATGGCAGCACGAACGCGCGCCAGCCCGGCCAATCAGAGGCGATCAGGTGGGGTGGGCGGGGAGAAAGCGGGCAGCGAGATGGAAGTTGCCTGAGGGGCCGGCCAGTTCTGGTAGCTGAGGGCTTTTTCCCATCAACCCTTTGGGCCTAACGGCCGAGTGGAGCGACCAGGTGCCCGGAGCTGATTGAGGAGATTCCAGGGACGGTTAGAAAGATTTTCCGAAAATCATTGATGAACTTTTACAAAACGCCGCCAGCTTGTCAATTCGAATTTTTAAAGTATTGCATGTAAGTGTCACATGTCTTTTTTTTAAAATACATTTTTATTGATTTCAGAGAGGAAGTGAGAGGAAGAGAGAGAAACATCAATGATGAGAGAGAATCATGATGGATTCAACCTCCTGCACAACCCACACTGGGGATCCAGCCCGCAGCCTGGGCATGTGCCCTGACCCCGAATGCGGCCATGACCTCCTGTTCATAGGTGGGAGCTCGACCCCTGGGCCAGGCTGGCCGGTCTAAATATCACATTCCTTGATTATGGGGTTTTTGATAACTCCTTAAACTTTGTGGTCCAGGCCCAGTTTTGTTGAGTTTCCTACATTGTTTTGTTGTGTTGAGTTTCCTACATTGTTTTGTCTCCTACATTGTTTTGTCGTATTGTTTCCTACATTGTTTTGTTGAGTTTCCTACATTGCCCGAGGGACTCGCCTCACTAGGCCTCATCAGAGTTCATGAGACCCACTCTGCCGCCTTGCCATCTCCCTCTTGGTGATTATCAGGCTCTATGTCAGTGGTTCTCAACCTTGGCTGCACATTAGAATCACCTGGGAATCTTTTTTAAATCCTGATTTCTGGGCCTCATCCTCCGGAAATTCTGTTTCTTTGTTACTAATGTTGTGGCCCCACCCCATAACAAAGAAACAGAATTTCCGGAGGATGAGGCCCAGAAATCAGGATTTTAAAAAGATTCCCCGGTGATTTTAATGTGCAGCCAAGGTTGAGAACCACTGCTCTATGTAGTGACTGAGTACTCTCTGTGCTACATGCAGAAATTATAACCATCTACAGTGGGGCCTTGACTTAGGAGTTGAATTCCTTCGGTGACGGAGCTCGTTATGGAGCTCGTTAACTCAAATTACTCTATCAACTCAATGCAAAAAATCTGGCCGAGAGACAGCTGGTATCTCAAAAAACTCATTAGTCGGGACACTCGTAAGTCAAGGCCCCACTGTACTTCGATAAAGCCCTCCCATCATGGAAGGTACAGCTGCCTGCCCTGTACTGCTAATTACTAGTTACAAGAAAAATGAGACAAGGCCAGGAAATCTAGAAGTCTAGGTCGGTAACAGAATAACAGACTCCAACCCAGTGTGTTGCCAAAATATGGTCCAGGAGGTCTGCAAGGTCAATACTATTTTCCTCAGAGTAGGAAGATATTTGCCTTTTTCATTCTCATAGTCTCAGGAGTGTTCCATAGAATTTTCCAGAATGTGAGAATCTGGGTGTCTTAAACACCAAGGAAATTGGCAAAATTGTAAAACAATGCCAATCTTCGCATAACGGGGTCTGCAGGTCAATACTATTTTCCTCAGAGTAGGAAGATATTTGCCTTTTTCATTCTCATAGTCTCAGGAGTGTTCCATAGAATTTTCCAGAATGTGAAAATCTGGGTGTCTTAAACACCAAGAAAATGGGCAAAATTGTAAAACAATGCCAATCTTCGAATAATTCTTTATTTAGGAATATAATTGAAGGGTATACATAGGGTTGCCAAGAGAGAGATGACGTGGGAGGGAGCGGAAGGCAATTACATTTGACCTTTGGGCAACAGGGGTTGAATCTGGGTGTCTTAAACACCAAGGAAATTGGCAAAATTGTAAAACAATGCCAATCTTCGCATAACTTTTTTATTTAGGAATATAATTAAAGGGTATACATAGGGTTGCCAAGAGAGAGATGATGTGGGAGGGAGTGGAAGGCAATTACATTTGACCTTTGGGCAACAGGGGTTTGAACTATGTAGGTCCATTTATATGCAGATTTTTTTTCAATTGACCAGTTTCGTTGACCCAGCATTTCAAACCTGAGTTGTTCAAGGGTAAACCCCCTGTTGGGAATCCATACTGCTCTTCAACTGAACAGGAGGTGGGCACCGCAACCCCTGAGTTGTTCAAGGGTCAAAAGAAAAATTGGAGCCAGATAAGGAATTTGCACTTCACTTAATCAATAGTAAATAGCCTTTAGAAATCTCATGTGTATTTAGGGTAATAGGATATCTTGTGTGTCATTTTAATAATCGTAATAATTAAAATTTACTGAGCATTATGTTAACCAAGTTCATTGCATGCAATATTTTAAATTTATTTCCACATTTGAAGTTGGACAATCTTTATTGGAAGCCATGGTAGGTTAGTTAATTAGCCACGTCTTGAGCAAATTAAGCTACCTCTTAGAGCAGGGGTCCTCAAACTTTTTAAACAGGGGGCCAGTTCACTGTCCCTCAGACCGTTGGAGGGCCGGACTATAGTTTTAAAAAAAACTATGAACAAATTCCTATGCACACTGCACATATCTTATTTTGAAGTAAAACAACAAAACGGGAACAAATACAATATTTGTATTTGCATGTGGCCCGCGGGCCGTAGTTTGAGGACCCCTGTCTTAGAGCCACAGTGATTTATCTTTAAAACATATCGACAATAATATGTAATTTATTGAGTTCCTGACACTGATCTAAGTACTTATCCAATTTATTTCAATGAATTTCATAACATACTACATGAAGTATTGCAAAGTCAATTTGGTATTTTATTTTTTTTAAAGAAATACATGAGCCTGGCCAGTGACTCAGTGGTTGAGCATCAATCCATGAACCAGGAGGCAATTACAATTTTCCAGCCAGGGCACATGTCCAGCCAGGTTTCAGGCTCAATCCCCAGTAGGGGGCATGCAGGAGGCAGCTGTTAGGTGATTCTCTCTCATCATTGATGTTTCTATCTCTCCCTTCCTCTCTCTGTAATCAATAAAAACATTTTTATAAAAGGAAAAAAAAGAAAGAAATGGGTAACAGATACAACATCTTATATACATACTAGAGGCCTGATTCACAAAATTTGTGCAACAGT
>NW_005363642.1:1779963-1786496 GCF_000412655.1 Myotis brandtii
TCTGGTCTAATTAGCATATTATGCTTTTATTATTATAGATTTCCAGACTTGTAGTAGACACTTGGTAACGATTATTAAAATTTATAAAGCTAAGTAACATGAATGATCTTGTTAGAAATCTTGTAGCCTTTTGTATCAGAATGTTTGTTTTCTTCCAATGAGATTATGTTAGGAAGAATTTTGATTCCCATCATCTTTGTCCCCTGGTATTACTCTTATAGTCTTGTTGCATTACATGGCAAAAGGGACTTTGTATATGTAATTAAGGTCACTAATTAGCTGATTTTAAGATAGAGGAATTAGTCTGGGTTTTCCAGGTGAGCCCAATTTAATCACATGAACCACTAAAGTCAGCGGTTCTCAACCTGTGGATCTCGACCCCTTTGGCGGTCGAACGACCCTTTCACAGGGGTCGCCTAAGACCATCCTACATATCAGATATTTACATTACAATTCATAACAGTAGCAACATTACAGTTATGAA
Source organism: Myotis brandtii (assembly GCF_000412655.1). Classification (NCBI taxonomy): domain Eukaryota; kingdom Metazoa; phylum Chordata; class Mammalia; order Chiroptera; family Vespertilionidae; genus Myotis; species Myotis brandtii. The sequence continues at coordinate 1,780,448 of NW_005363642.1, forward strand.
GTAGCAACGAAAATAATTTTATGGTTGGGTCACAACATGAGGAACTGTATTTAAAGGGCCAGAAGGTTGAGAACCACTGACTAAAGTTAAAATAGTAAGTCATAGAGATTTAGCAGAAAGGAACTTCATAGACACTTGAAGCATGAGAAGGATTCAACCCATGGGTTCTGGCTTGTGCATAGAAGTATCCACATAGAAACCACACTCAAGAAATGAATTCTGCCCACGACCTGAGCAAGCCTGGAAGCAGATTCTTTCCCAGCCTTAAGAGACCCTAAACAAAGTTCCCAGCTGAGTCCACTGGGCTTCTGATTTATAGAACTGTGAGATAATAAATGGGTGTTGTTTTAAGCCACTTTCTTGTTATTTAGTTATGGCAATAATAGAAAACTAATACTAGCGTTCGTTCTCATACCTTTCTCAGCTCTCCTTAAGGCAGTGCTGGAATCCAGGGAACTACATTCCCCAGAGGCCCTAATGGCCAGTGCTCTGGATTTATTTACATTTTTCCAAGTGGGATGCACTTCCTGAGATTTGGAAAGTGAAAGAAAGACATAAATTACTGTTTGTTCTGTGTTTTGTTTACTTGGGCTTTAGTTCTCTTCCCTGCTAATCCCTGCCTCTCTGATATAAGGCAGCTGTGACAATCAACAGTGGTTTTCTGAACTTTTCTGGCCTCTGAGTAGTGGTGGTAGCAGCAGCAACAGCAACTTCCCTATTCCCTGGAGCACAGGAGCAGTGATACAAATGAAAACTAATGTGACAGTAGCTCCTTTAGTCCTTCCAAAGACTTTTAAGCACCTAATTCTCTGTACTAAATACCATTAATGCTTGAAATATCTGGAGTAGTTTCTACTTTCATGATTATACCCTAAGTGACAGGCTTCTCCATGCTTCAGTTTTCCACATACTATCAAACCTAGAATGGGTTCACCTCTTGGTGAGTCAAAAATTGGATGGTACACCAAGGGTAGTTACCACTATCAATTGATTTTTAAAAAATATTTTCGCCCTGACCGGTTTGGCTCAGTGGATAGAGCGTCGGCCTGTGGACTGAAGGGTCCTGGGTTCGATTCCGGCCAAGGGCATGTACCTTGGTTGTGGGCACAGCCCCAGTGGGAGGTGTGCAGGAGGCAGCTGATTGATGTTTCTCTCTCATCGATGTTTCTAACTCTCTATCCCTCTCCCTTCCTCTCTATGCAAAAATCAATAAAATATATTTTAAAAAAATATTTTCATTGATTTCAGGGAGGAAGGGAGAGGGAGAGAGAGAGAGAGAGAGAGAGAGAAACAGCAATGATGAGAGAGAATCATTGATTGGCTGCCTCCTGCATGCCCCCCACTGGGGATCAAACCCGCAACCTGGGCATATGCCCTTGACAGGAATCGAACCCGGGACCCCTCAGTCCCCAGGCCGACACTCTATCCACTGAGCCAAACCAGTGAGGACTCAACTGATTTTTTTAAAAAAGAAATACATGGGGCTCAGCCGGTGTGACTCAGTGGTTGAGTGCTGACCCATGAACCCTGATGCCCCAGTGCTGGAACTCTGAGTGAGGTAGTCTGAGAAGTTCATGCATAGGCCCTTTTAGAGGCATTGCCTAGGTCTCCAGAAGCCCTCCATCACACTCATTCACAATCCTTGCTGGTTTTTATAGCCAACTTAATGGGGACTTCTCTTCCTGGCACTTGAATGCTGGGTTGGGGGGCATGGTGTGGAGCTGGGATCTCTTGCTCCTCAGGAGGGACCTCCTGTGATGGATAAAAATCCCTCCCAATTTTTATCCACCACATGTGGGTGTGGAACTAGCCCTTTCTGTGACTTTGCCCCTCTTACCAGTCTCCATGTGCCTTCCTCTTTATATTAGTAGTTGTATGACTTCTGTTCAGCTAAATTTCAGGTGGTTCTGAATTATGATTGTTCTGTAGTTGTAATTTTCATTTGGTTGTGCGAGGAAGGAAGTACCACATTTACCTACTTCGCCATCCTGACTGGAAGCTCCTGTATTGCTAGGAGGTAATCATAGAAATTACATAGTCATTTCTAAGGACTGGGGAAGTGAGAAGGGCTTTACCACTTTAGGAAGTGGATAAGGCTATCCAGTAGATGCATGTGGCCTTTAAACTCATTGATTGAGGTTTCAGGGTACAAGTTGGGAGCTTCTGTTCTTTTGTGGCTTTTTTGTTAGTTGTTTTTTTTTTTTTGCCTTTGGTTTCAAGTTACCTTATTCTACCTCACTTAGAAATGACCTATAAACACATGAAAATATACTCAGCATAGTTGGTCATCAGGGAAATGCCACATAAAACCATGATAAGATGCCATTATATACTGTCTAGAATGGCAAAAATAAAAAAGACAATTCCTGTTCTGGCTGATGTGGCTTAGTTGGTTGGGCCTTGTCCTATGCAATGAGAAATTGCTGGTTTGATTCCTGGTCAGGGCACATGCCCAGATTGCAGACTTGATCTCACATCAATGTTTCTCTCTCTCTCTCTCTCTCTCTCTCTCCCTCCCTCACTCTCTTAAAAAAATCCTATATAATAAAGAGGTAATATGTAAATTGACAATCACCCCAACACACAAGATGGCCACCCCCATGTGGACACAAGATGGCTGCCAACACACAAGATGTCTGCCCCATGTGGTCAAAGATGGCCGCTCGCATGTGTCCACAAGATGGCTGCCACAAGATGGCCAGCAGGGGAGGGTAGTTGTGGGCAATCAGGCCTGCAGGGGAGGGCAGTTAGGGGCGACCAGGCCGGCAGGGGAGGGCAGTTGGGGGTGACCGGGCCAGCAGGGGAGGGCAGTTAGGGGCAATCGGGCTAGCAGGGGAGCAGTTAGGCGTTAATCAGGCTGGCAAGGGAGTGGTTAGGGGTGATCAGATTGGCAGGCAGAAGTGGTTAGGGACAATCAGGCAGGCAGGCAGGCAAGTGGTTGGGAGCCAGCAGTCCTGGATTGTGAGGATCCAAGATTGGAGAGTGTGCAGGCTGGGCTGAGGGACACACACACACACACACACACACACACACCCCTATGCACGAATTTCGTGCACCGGGCTTCTAGTAAATAAATAAAAAGAAAAAGACAATTCTAAGTGTTGGTGATGAGTAACAGCAATTGGATTCTTATACATTACTGGTGGGAATGTAAAGTGTTACAACCACTTTGCAAAACTTCTTGGCGGTATTTTTTTATATATAAAAAACTAAACATATGTCCATTATACCACTTAATTCCACTTCTAGATATTTGGCCATGGGGCCAAAGATTGATTATTAGGAAACAAATAAATAATCTTACCAGCTATCTGGGCACCTCTTAGCCCATTCAAGCTGACACACAAAATTGACCATCACATGTAGCCATTAGAGTGACAGGCCAGAAAGGGAACTGTACACTTTCTTTTTAGGATGTAACTCAAAGTCTCAACCAGTGATAGAAGCTTCTTACACTGTATTGGTAAGTCTTAGAATTACATATTTTTCACTCATTTATTCTTTCACTCATTCAACACATTTAATGCGCATCTGTGATGTGCCTAGATCATAGTGAACAAAGAATAGCCCATTTCCTCAAGAGATTTATCATTTGAAATTAAGGTAAATAAGTAAATCAGTAATTTTAATAGTGTGATCAATACTATAGTCATAGGACGTGTCACAGGTTTGAGTTTGCTAATAAAGTGCCACCAGGTATTCTTAGCCCTAAGATATAGCACTCACTGCCAAAACACACAGAAGAGCAATACTACAATCAGAAGGCATGTGTTGTAGTAAAATATAGAAATGTTTAAAAAGTTTAAAAATGTCTTAAAAATGTTAAAAAGGTTTTAAAATGTTTGAGTTAACTTTCCTGAAACCTAAAGTGCGATATTAAGGACATGTTCCCCACTGCCCTGAAGCATGTGTACCCCATAGATAAGGATTTGAACTTCAGTTACTGGCTCAGAGTGACTTGCTAAGATAACCATTTGTGTGAGTGATGTACTCTCCCTAGATAACCACATGTATCCCCTCACCCTGTTTGAGATTAACATATATGCATTGACGTAATTCATTAATAGCCACCTGAACTGCTGCGGGTACGAAACAGGCTTTAAAAATGGGTCCTGGCCAACCAACAGTGCTCCCCTGTCTAGACAGCCACAAAGACACATCCTTTTGTCAGTCTGGCAAGTGACAGGGCTCCCGCTCCTCTCTCTGCCAGACGACAGAAGAACGGCTAGTACCTCCCGATCAAGATGCAACCAAGCTCTCGAGTGAGGAACGTTGGCCCCCTGCATCTGGACTAACCCAGCCCAGCTGCTGGACCCCAGAGGACAGCACTACCGGAATCCCATCAAGCCTGTACCCACAGCATCAGGAACTTTTGTGAGTAATAAAGTGCTGTGTGATTTGCAACTGCATATGTTTCATGTGGTGTAATTCCTCCAGCAGTTAATTGAATTATTTTGCATACACTTAAAACTGAAATTAAAGCTTCTGGTTTTTTCGGTCCTAGGCCTACCCTTGGTCCTGCTTGCGTAGAGTAGCTTCTTCGCTAGCAACTACTTGAATGTCCCAACACCTGCACGGTTAAAGTTTATCTCAAGGGACGCCTTAGATAAACCCCCCAGATCCTTTCCCAGGATCTACTTGGGACAGCATGAGATCCAGATCTTTCTATGTTCCCTGTTCAGAGTTGGAATCTTTGGTTTACTATTGATATATAAATATTAAAGGGAATGTATTTGGATCAGGAATTCAGGGATAGGCTCTCTGAGCAGGTGATATTTAAAGAGCTATCTGATTAGCAAGAAGGGGTACAGCTAGTGGAAAGGCCCTGAAGTAGGACCACAGTGTTAAAGGAACTGAAAGAAGACCATGTGACTATAGCACAGTGCCGGGAGCCGGTCCATCCTTGCTGCTTGACACAGTCGCTGCAGAGAAGAAACGTCTGCACAGCATATGTTTCAAGGGACCTGGCGTATATAGCATACTGTTCTTAATATGTTTGCTCCCCTTCTTGGCACTATGTGTTTTAACCAAGGTCACCTCTCCGAGAAAGGTTGTTTCCCCAGGTAGGGATTTTTCCCTGAAGTTAGGGAGGAGATAAAACCCCTTAACTAAGTGCCAGGCGGGTAGTTAATCACTTTAACTACAAACAATCACGCTTAAGCTACATAATCTTTACTCCCTGGAATGGAGATAAGAAACACCCTAACCTTTGGAATAGAAATTGATAGGATTAAAATCAACTGGTATAAATACAGATGTAACAAGACAACAGAAGACAGAACCTAGAGACAGGACTTTGCTGGAGATCCTAAACAGAACCTAGAGACAGAACCTAGCGAGAGAACATGGCAAAAGATCCTGGACAGAACCTGGCTACAGAACTTGGCTGGAGAACCTAGACAGAACTTGGCTGGAGATCCTGGAGGGAGAACCCAACCATGCTGATCAACTGAATTCTACCTCCATGTCCTTCCTTCTTCGACTCCGTCCACACCTTTGGGGACCCCTGGACCTGCTGGGGCTGGACCCCAGCAGCACAGTGGGCTTCAAAGAAGACTGCTGAGGAATTATGCCACACAAAAATATGCAGTTACAAATCACACAGCACACTTTATTACTCACAAGGTTCCTGGTGCTGTGGGCTCAAACTTAACAGGATCCCCGGGGAAGAGTGGCGTCCTCTGCGGGCAGTGGCGGATCCCTCTTTGGGTGGCTGGCCCTCTGATTGGGTCGAGTTGTTACAGAAAAACCGGACAAGAACCAAACAGCACTCTGAGAGTTTGGAGTTACACTTTATTCACCGCGGCGGGCTTAGGGAAATGAATCCAAATTCTAAGCAAAGCTACAAGCAAAACTTCCCTTTTTATAGAAGAGCCAGCCCTTTGTCTGCTTGCTGGCGGCGGCCTTGAAAACTACACAATTCTATCAATTAAAAATGCACCTGGCATGGCATTGGGTGTATCTACTCCAGCCGTGGGCAAACTACGGCCCGAGGGCCGGATCTGGCCCGTTTGAAATGAATAAAACTAAAAAAAAAAAAACCGTACCC
>NW_005363642.1:1786644-1790316 GCF_000412655.1 Myotis brandtii
TCTGGCCTACAAGGTCAGACAGCTAAGTTTATCTCCCCCATTATTCAAGCAGGCTAGAAAGCAGTTACTTTTTCAGAATAAGATAGAGGCTGTCCAAAGAATAGCAGAGAATTCCAAACAGTAGTTTTACAGAATAGGGGTTTTCCTTCACAGAGTCAGTGGGAGGAGGGCGACCAAAGTCTCACAATCAGAGGTTCGGCTGTTCTTCTGCAGTCTGGCGTGGAGCAAGGCAGCGTGGAGCGTGGATCAAAAAGATGATCCATGTCTGAAGTCGGGGACCCATTTTTTAAGTCTGTTCTGGCCCACCACAGTCCAGGTGGCTATCACTAACATACCTTACCACACAAGTGTTAATCGGAGTACAAGCTGGTTATCAATCATAGTGTCAATCAGAAGGTGTCTTATCAGGTTTACATATGCCATTCCTAAGGGTAGCATTCAGCTATGGTCTTATCTATATGGTGCAGCTAGGGCTTGGCCAGAATGGTCATTCCCTGTGCTCTTTAATATTACTCTTTAACATTTTACACAAGTATAAATTAAATTGTTACGAAGACAATATTCTAGGAGGAATTCTAGGAGAGGCAACATAGAGTAAATACAAGGACAGCATTTCCCCCTCATTCACATGTGATATTGTCGATGAGAGGCCACATGCTAACCTGACAAGCTCAGGGGAGGCCTGCATGGCGATCTTGCAAACTCAGAGACCTAAAGTAACCGCAAAGAATGGTCTGAAATTAAACTTTAAATAAAAGCAGTTATGGTGGGCAGTTACGTCCTAGGCTGGTATCTTCACTGACAAGGTCAACCTTTACCTTAACTGAGCCTGTCTTTTTGCATCTATAATAACATATCCTTGACGTGTCTGTGTAACTTGTAACTTCCCTTTTTCTGGACCCCCTGGAGCACAACCAAATGTGCTGGACGCCAGGACAGATACCACAAATTCCTTCCTTATCATGTTAATTGTTCCTGCACCTACCTAAGTATGTGTCCATCATTTTACTTTTTATCCAATCCCAGGGGTTCCCCCCTCCCCTCCACCCCCTGCTTTGCCTCTCTAATCTATCACCAATGGATTTAATGTAACCCACCTAAATCCCTTCCTTTGATTGCAATGTATAAATACAGATGTAACATGCCATTCTCCAGAGCAGCGGTTCTCAACCTGTGGGTTGAGACTCCTTTGGGGGTCGAACGACCCTTTCACAGGGGTCACCTAAGACCATCGGAAAACACATATATAATTACATATTGATTTTGTGATTAATCACTATGCTTTAATTATGTTCAATTTGTAACAATGAAAATAAATCCTGCCTATCAGATATTTACATTACGATTCATAACAGTAGCAAAATAACAGTTATAAGTCGCAAGGAAAATAATTTTATGGTTGGGGGTCACCACAACATGAGGAACTGTATTGAAGGGTCACGGCATTAGGAAGGTTGAGAACCACTGCTCCAGAGCATTATCTTAATTCATTGAGGTTCTGCTTCCCGGCATATGTTGACAGTTTGGCTCAAATAAACTCACAAAAATTCTTTACAGGTTTCAATGATTTTTACGTTAACAATATGAACAGAAGTACTTTTACAAAGATTTCTACCAATATTTAATTTTTTTTGTCCCAATGTGTTTTAGAAAGCAGAGATATAGTCCATAGAATTTCACAGTTAACAATTAAACTAGTATAGAATTGAACCTTATTGCTTGCTGCCCATTCCTTCTCATTGGCATCAGTCCATTGGATTTCCTTCAACAAAATTAGCCAAACAGTTTAGATTGGACTAATCCCACCTACAGATTTGGGTTGGTAACTGATCAGTTTCAGGCAGTAAGCAAAAACAGTGTTATTCCCCATGAAATAGGAATTTTAGGGGTAAAATAGGCCAGGTTTAGGAAATTTTGGAAATTAAGGGGACCATGGAGTGCTGGGGTCCAGCCCCAGTGGGTCCAGGGGTTCCCCAAAGGTGTGGACGGAGTCTAAAAAGAATAAATGACACGGAGGCAGTGTTTAGGTGATCATCATAGCCAGGTTCCTCTCTTTATTGTCATCTAACATCTGTATTTATACTATTTGGTCTTAATCCTATCCATTCTATTCAAAAGGTTAGGGAGTTTCTTATCTCCATTCCAAGGTCACTCTATTGTTCTATTAAGCTACAAGGAAGTAACTGAAGGAGGTTATTCTAAGTAAAGATTATGTAGCTTAAGCGTGATTGTTCCTAGTAAAAGTGATTAACTACCCCTCTGGCACTTAGTTAAAGGGTTTACTGATAAAAATCCTCACCTGGGGAAACAACCTTTCTTGGAGAGGTGACCTTGGTTAAAACACATAGCGCTTAAGAAGGGGAGCAAACATATTAAGAACAGTATGCCATATACGCCAGGTCCCTTGAAACATCCCTGCAGCGACTGCGTCAAGCAGCCAGGGTGGATCGGCTTCCAGCAATGGAGGAAACACAGGTATATTTCCATAGAATAGGAAAGCTGAAAAGCTGCAACAGGTACATTTCCATAGAATGAGGGAGCTGGGAACAACAAAAGGACTATATTTACAAAATGAAGGGAAGGAAGCCCTTCATCCAGAAGGAGAAGAAGAAAGCCCAAAGGGAATAGGAAAACAATAATGAAGGAGGGGGGGAGAACCTCGCATGTCCCATGGGAGATTCAACCTTTGAGCCTCAGAGTTACTATAGTAAGGAGTCTAAGAGAATAGTGACCAATCAGAGGGGATATCAAGGCACCAGGCTCTGCAGCCTTTATAAGCCATAGGGGGAAAAAAACTCAGTGGGACCCTTTTTCCCTTCCCCATGTGGGAGTCCATTCTATGGGACTCTTTCCCTCTCCCCACGTGGGACTCTGTACTTGTTCTTTAATAAATTTTCACCTTTGCTAAACCATCTTCTGTCCGTGGATTCATTCTTTGATTCCGGTGGACAAAGAATCTAGGTTCCAGTCCAAAAACTCCGTTTCACCCAGAACTTGTGGTTGTCTTACAATGTGACCAGATTTGGTCTTACAAGAGGTAATGAGAGCCCTAACTGGTTTGGCTCAGTGGATAGAGCGTCGGCCTGGGGACTGAATGGTTCCAGGTTCAATTCCGGACAAGGGCATCTACCTTGGTTGTGGAACAGCTGATCGATGTTTCTCTCTCATCAATGTTTCTAACTCTCTATCCCTCTCCCTTCCTCTCTGTAAAAAATCAATAAAATATATATTTTTTTAAATTAAAAAAAATAAATAAATTGTGGGGATGTAACCAGAAACAAAGGGGCTAGGGGCAGCACACTGGGGATATAAAGAGGAATATTGTAGAGAAGACTAAAATTTGTCTGAAAACAGTAAAGGCCAAGTTATATTGTGCAGATAACTGGTAACAAACTTGAATACTTTGTTGATAGTAGAATTTTGTTGTTTGATGTCTTTGTTAATTGATGGTATATCTGACTAGTGGCTGTGTCTGCAAAGTTAAAATTTACCCCAAACAACTAATAAAGGTTATGAGTTTTATGGCCTAACAACCTTTAACTGGCTTTGTGACTAGATTCACAATCTTTAACCAGCTATTTCTTTCTGGACCCTAATCTTGCAATATAATCCTTCCCCCATCCCCACCACCCTCCTGATCACCTTCTTTTTTTTCTTTTTTTTTTCTTTATA
>NW_005363642.1:1790330-1794353 GCF_000412655.1 Myotis brandtii
TGATTTTTTACAGAGAGGAAAGGAGAGAGAGTCAGAAACATCGATGAGAGAGAAACATCGATCAGCTGCCTCCTGCACATCTCCTACTGGGGATGTCCCCACAACCTAGGTACATGCCCTTGACTGGAATCGAACCCGGGACCTATCAGTCCGCAGGCCGACGCTCTATTCACTGAGCCAAACCGGTTTCGACCTGATCACCTTCTTTTTCTATTAAGACCTCCCTCTCTAAAAGCACTCTATGTCAGCTTCTCTTGCTTTTTTAAATTGAGGTATAACCTGGCCAGGTGTGGCTCAGGGGTTGAGTGTAATCACCACAATAAGTCTAGTTAATTTCAGAAAACAAGAGGTCACTGGTTTGATTCCCAAACAGGGCATATGCCTGGGTTGTGGGCTCAGTCCCCAGTGGGGGGTGTGCAGGAGGCAGCCAATCAATGATTTTCTCTCATCATTGATGTTTCTCTCTCTCTCTCTCTCTCCTTCTCCCTTCTTCTCTGAAATCAATAAAAATGTATTTAAAAAATTAAATTGAGGTATAATCCTATATAATAAAGAGGTAATATGCAAATTGACCCTCAGGCCCTTGCATCATCACAAGATGGCTGCCACAAGATTCCCACCCCCCACATTGTCACAAGATGGCCCGCAGGGGAGGGCATTTGGGGGCGACCAGGCCTGCAGGGGAGGGCAGTTGGGGGTGATCGGGCCAGCAGTGGAGCAGTTAGGTGTCAATAAGGCTGGCAGGGGAGTGATTAGGGGCAATCAGGCAGGCAGGCGAGTGGTTAGGAGCCAGCAGTCCTGCATTGTGAGAGAGATGTCCAACTAAACCAGCAGTCAGACGTTCCCCGAAGGGTTCCAGATTGAAGAGGGTGCAGGCTGGGCTGAGGGACCCCCCCCCCCCCAGTGCATGAATTTCGTGCACTGGGCTTCTAGTTGACATATAACATTATGTAAGTTTCAGGTATTCAATGTAATTAATTGACATTTGTATACATTGTGAAATTATCACCACAATAAATCTAGTTACTTTCAGTCATCTGATATAGTCTCTTCTTCTGATAATTCTTATGATCTACTCTCTTGGTAATTTTCTAATATGCAGTACAGTATTATTCACTATGGTCACCAAGTTGTAAATCACATCCCCATGACTTATTTATTTTATTACTGGAAGTTTATACCTTTTAAGTGACCTCTTCTCCCAATTCTCCAGTTTCCTTCTACCTCCTTTTCCCCCCAACCCCACTTCTGACAACCATTGCTTGTATCAATGAGCTTTTTTTTTTGAGATTCCATATATAAGTAAAATCATAGTGTATTTGTCTTTCTCTGTCTGAGTTATTTCACTTAACAAATGTCCTCAAGGTCCATCCATATTGTTGCAACTGGCAAGATTTCATTATTTTTTAGGGCTGAATAATTCTATTGCTTTTGTTGGTTCCTTTTGTTAACAAGTCTCCTTTTGTTAACAAAACACATGATTTGTAGTAGTTTGTAAGAATGACTGCAAAAATTTCTCCCCTCCTTGGATATATGCACATTTGCAACAGGACACTCTTTGCATCTGAGGTTTGGAGTCTCTCTTCCCCTAAATTTAGGTTAGCCCATGATTTGCCTTGATCAGTAGAATGCGGTGAAAGGAATATTGTGTGATTCTTGAGCCCAGGCCTCAAGAGGTCTCACAGCTTCTGCTTTTGCTTTCTTGGAATGCCGTGCTGAGATCACCATGTGAGGAATCAGTGAAGCCTGCAGTGAAACGAGAGGCCATGAGGAGGAGGACAAATGAAGGTGCCAACAGTAGCACCAATTGCCATTTATGTGAGTGAGGTCATCTTAGACCATCCAGCTAAATGCAACCACATGAGTGACCCCAGGTGAGACCAGCCAAAAGAATTGTCCAACTCTTTCATAGAATCATGACAAATCATTAACCACTGCTGTTTTAGGCCACTAAGTTTTCAGGTGTTCAGTAGATAAGCTTAAACCCTGAAGATTTCATATTACCCAGTATAATCTATTCTCTCAGTCCTTTAGACTCCAGAGCTGAGACATCAGGAAATATACCCATGCGGTGAGAGTGGTCATCTGTTTAAATAAAACCCGGTTTCAAATTGCAGTAGTCCCCTAATCCTCAGATGACACATTCCAAGTCCCCCAATGGGTGCCTAAAACTGCGGACAGCACCAAACCATATACATATCTTACCTAATAATAGACAAACATGTAAATTGACCGTACCTTTGCTATGCTAACCGGCCAATCAGGAGAGTATGCAAATTAACCAAACAAAGATGGCGGTTAATTTGCATACATAGGCTCCAAGCAGTGGAGCAAAGTCTGACAGCCCCGGGGCTGGTGGAGCAGCGAAAGCCTCATGGCTGCGGGGCCCACATAGCAGCGAAAGGCTCAGGGCCGCGGGGCCCAAGGAGCAGCGAAAGCCTCACGGCTGCGGGGCCAGCTCCAGCTGGAGCCCGGCTAGAGCAAAGGCCTGGTTGCCTGGTGCCAGAGGAAAACCGGTGCCAGCAGCCAGGGGAAAGGAAGGCCTATTGCATGAATCTCTTCGTGCAACAGGCCTCTAGTATACTATATTTCTTTCTATATTGTCATGCACCGTATAATGACATTTCAGTGAACAGTTAACTAAATATGACAGTGGAGCTGAAAATCCCTATTGTCTAGTGATATCATAATCAACATTATGTTATAGTGTAATGCATTACTCAAGTGTTTGTGGTGATGCTGGTGTAAATAAACCCATTGCATCAGTCATATAAAAGTAGAGCACATAGAATTGTGTGTAGTATATAATTCTTGATAATGATAATAAATGACTGTTACTGCTTTATGTATTTATTATACTATACTTTTATTGTTATTCTAGAATGCACTCTATTTATAAAAAATTTTGTTGTAAAACAGTACGCTTTGTTTCAGTGACTGCAGCCTCATACATGTTTATTTCTTCATTATATCTTTTCTTGTGCTTGACTTAATCTCGTGTTGTACATTATGCATATTGCACAGGCTTGTGGCCTAGGAGCAATAGGCTATGTGTAGTAGGCACTACCATCTAGGTTTGTGTAAGTACAGTATATGATGTTTGCACAGTGATGAAATCACCTAACAGTGCATTTCTCAGAATCTAGCCCAGCCGTGGGCAAACTACGGCCCACGGGCCGGATCCGGCCAGTTTGAAATGAATAAAACTAAAAAAAAAAAGACTGTACCCTTTTATGTAATGATGTTTACTTTGAATTTAAATTAGTTCACACAAACACTCCATCCATGCTTTTGTTCCGGCCCTCTGATCCAGTTTAAGAACCCATTGTGGCCCTCGAGTCAAAAAGTTTGCCCACCCCTGATTCTAGCCCCATCATTAAGCTGCACATGACTTTGTATATATATACCTTTCTACTTAAAGGAAGCACTTTACATCTTCTCTTTGTTATATTCAAACCAAAGGCCCAGGGCACGAAATTCGTGCACAGCCCAGCCTGCACCCTCTCACAGTCCAGGCATCCTTGGGGGATGCCCAAAGGGAGCAGGCCTAAGCCATCAGTCAGACATCCTTAGCACTGCTGCGGAGGTGGGAGAAACTCCCACCACCGCCGCTGTGCTCACCAGCCGTGAGCCCGGCTTCTGGCTGAGTGGCTCTCCCCCTGTGGGAGTGCACTGACCACCAGGGGGCAGCTCCTGTGTTGAGTGCCTGCCATTCCACCATTCAGTCGATTTGCATACTAGCCTTTTATTAGATAGGACTAGAGGCCCGGTGCACAAAAATTTGTGAACTCGGGGGGGGAGAGGGGGTCTCTCAGCCTGGACTGTGCCCTCTCGCCACAGTCTGGGACCCCTCAGGAGATAACGACCTGCTGGCTTAGGCCTGCTCCCGGGTGGCAGAGGGCAGGCCCAATCCCTAGGTGCAGCCCCTGGTCGGGCTCAGAGCAGGGCCGATTGGGGAGTTGGGGTGCCACCCCCTGTCACACACAGAGCAGGGCGGATCAGGGGGTTGGGGCGCCGCCCTCT
>NW_005363642.1:1794995-1797860 GCF_000412655.1 Myotis brandtii
CCTTTTTTTTTTAATTCTGGGCCAGCTTTAGCTCTGAGGCTCGGCTCCAGGTATGAGACCTCCGCTGCTGAAAGCAGGTTTCTGGTCTTTGTTTACCTTCTGTATTTGAAACAGTGTTGCAGTCCTGCTGGCTGAAGCCCGGGGTTTTGTTTAGCTTCTATATTTGTTACAATGTTGCTTAGAGTGCAGCTGAGAGGCCAGCAAGGCAGGCGGGGAACCTGGCTTCCTCCGTCACTGGAGCAAGCAAGCCTCCCTGTTCGTGTCAGCTGCCTGGCTGCTGGCCGCCATCTTGGTTGGCAGTTAATTTGCATATCTCACTGATTAGCCAACGGGAAGGGTAGTGGCCGTACGGCTAATTACCATGTTTCTCTTTTATTACCACTCTTAAGCATTGGGGCTGTAATTAAGTAAAAGATGGGTCACTTGAACACAAACAATGGGATACCTCCACAGTTGATCTGATAACTGAGATGGTTAGGACATAACTAAAGGGCATGGAGTGCCTATTCAGCATGGATATGCTGGTCAAAGAGATGATTCACCTGGATGAGACAGAACAGGATGGTGTGAGATTTCATCATGCTACTCAGAACACAGCACAATTTAAAACTTATGAATTGGTTCTAGAATTTTCCATTTAATGTTTTCAGAGCTTGGTTGACCACAGGTAACTGAAGCTATGAAAGTGAAACTGCAAGTAAGGAGGGAACTACTATACTTGTTGCTTCATTGTGCAAAATAGACTGGGCAGATTTTCATCAAATGTGAAGGGTGTTTTTTAGATGGTCTGACTAGTGTAGGGGAGGAAAAATATCTTTTCCCTCTATCCATCTCCAATTCTCCAGCTGAGGACCTGTAAATTAGACTGACAAAAGACAGATTAACAAGGGAAAATCCAAGGAAAACTTATTCGTGCGTGAATCACACATACACATGTGAGTACCCAGAGATGGTAGCTTAAAGGGTGGTTAGAACTTGGGGTTTATATTCCTAACTTAGTAGGGGAGGGAGTAGGCAAGAGAGAGTATTTATGGAAAAGCAAATGACTTTTTGGAAAGATAAATGGGCCCTTAGGAGATAATTTCTGTTTGGGCATGGTGGCTACTTCACATCTCACGAGAAGATTAGAGTGGTTCCTGGAGAGGAGACTAGGACAGTTGAGGTCTTTTTTTCTTTTTGATTTTAAGTAGATAGGAATTTCAGGAATGCAAATGCTGCCAGCTGAAAATAATTCTCATGCCAAGGTGTGCCAGGGTTCATTGTCAGAATTGGGGAATTAGCCTACGGCTGTTCAGGTGTTTGGCCAGTAGGAGGTAATAACGTGTAGATTAAGATGCCCTTTAGTTGTCTGGCAGCCAAGCAATAATCTCTTTTCAGGTTTGGGGAAATGCCCTCAGCCATTCCCAGATGCAGCCCTGCTTTCATGCTGGAATTGGTGTCCAGCATCTCACCCTTTTGGATTTTTTAAATTTAACAAGAATGTATGTTTTAAGATTTTTAAATTCAATGGAAAGGACAGAGTTCTATCAAGTCCCTTTAAATTGCTGCCAGACATTAAAGGAATCAGTTTGCAATATGTGTCTTTCTGGGCCAACAATTCTTTGAGTCCCAATTTCAATGTCCAACAGTTTCTTCTGTGTATATGTCAGCAATGATATTTCAGTTCTGGATGGTGGACAAATGGTGGCAATGCAGGTCCGACCTTCTCTGGTTTGGTCCTGGGCAACCTGCAGCAACACACAGCTGCTGACTGCTAGTATGGCAAGGCGTCTTCACCATCTTTATTTCTGGACTGTTTCTTCTTGTCTTGAGGGGCCACTGCTATTCTGTGGCTGGAGCAGTTCTGTCAGTTCCTCTCTGGGATCCGTTGTTGCAGGAATCCAAATGGGCTTGGAGGAGTTTTCTGGAAACATACAAACATATTCTTGACCAAAGGTTAATAAAGGAGTCATATATATAAATTAGACTTGGGATCCTTTTCATTTTTTGACCAAACGATTTTCCTTTGGCTTATTTTGACACCATGTGTGTTTTCATGGGTGTCTTGTTATTAGCATTACAAATGAAAAATAATTTTCAAAGTCAAAAATTTAAAGCAATTAAGGCTTTTATTTATAGGGCATTATTCCACTATCCCCCCCCCCTTTTTTTATTTAAATATTAGGAGACTTTTGGAAATTTTGCAATGCTGTCTTGATAACTTTTAATTTCAATTTTCTATATAGAAATATGACTGATTTGGATTTATTGTATGTTAAGTAATTTTTGAACCATTAGTAAAAAATTAGTTAATGCTTCAGGAACAGTTTCCTGCCTGGTACAATTAAGTTTTCTTGAATATTCACTTCTTTCAATTAGCCAATTTTAAATTAATCTGAAATAAAGTTTTTTATTATTATTATTTTTAACTTTACTTGTCCTAGGTTATGGACAGTAAATGACACTAATTAAATTTCTGCTATTAGTCTTTGAGTAAGTTTACACTAGCTATATTCAGGGAGGCAATACCACAAATTATTTACCTTTCTATGTTAGGTCTATTATATTTAATTATAATCCTTAACATGTTTGAAGGAATTCTTTCTTTATTTCCTTCCTGAGTAATTTTCAGGCCAGCTTAGGAAGTTTTAACTTTAAAAAAATCTTTGTCTTTCTTCTACACCAAGCAACAGACATTGTTGCTTTTTGGATGTTGACTGGTAGTGCCAGGCCATGTCACATTAAACTGCCCTTATGATTATGGTGACTATTATTATAGTCATATTTGGTATTTTAACAATTTTTAGTTTATTCTGTAAATATTAGTGAAAGAGATTTCAAAATTTTAAAATTTTCTCTTTTTATTTTATTTTTATTTTTATTTTT
>NW_005363642.1:1798032-1799738 GCF_000412655.1 Myotis brandtii
TATATATATTTTTTTAATAATATATTTTATTGATTTTTTACAGAGAGGAAGGGAGAGAGACAGAGAGCTAGAAACATTGATGAGAGAGAAACATCGATCAGCCGCCTCCCGCACATCTCCCACAGGGGATGTGCCTGCAACCAAGGTACATGCCCTTGACCGGAATCGAACTCGGGACCTTTCAGTGCTCTATCCACTGAGCCAAACCGGTTTCAGCTAGAATAATATTTTTAAGAGTATCCCTTTTGGCTCATTTGCATATACAGAGGGTTCATGGGAAGCCTCAGTAACTTTCTTAGATTTTACTAGGATTAAATTGCTTACAAAGATATTGGCTTCTCAGATAACTTAATTTATATGAGACTTTGATTATATTTAAAAGCTAATTTATTAAGTAATTTAAGTAAGTATTTTTATTAACAAAACAAAGTGTTAGGTTGGAGGGAGCCCAGGATCAAATGCATGCAGATGCGTGACGAGATAATGGGCTCTCCCTGGAATTTCTAACAAATCAGCGTGCCAGACACAGATACTGGCTTCTCCCTGAATCCACAATGACCCCCCCACAGAAACTGACTCCTTCCTGAATACTCTACCGACCCCCTGCGGTGGGAACTTCCTCAGTTCAATCCCCCGCCCTTCACCCAACTGCAGTAAAAAAGAAAAAGCCCCCCTCCCTGTTGGCTCGAATTCACTGGCCCCACCTTTGCGCTGGTGGGTTTCACCCAGGGATGCAGAATAAAACTTTCTCCTTTCCTATTCTCTGACCGGCCTGGTTCTCTCTATTTTTTGCGCCACCTCCTGAGCCATCTAACACAAAGTAAGTAAATTTAGTAAACTTAAATGTCTAATTCACAAGGCACAGATGCCTCCCCACTTCCAGCCTAATTTAAAATGCAGGCGGCTAGGGGCTTTTTGTTATTTTAAATTCTGTCTTAAAATTCTGCTGTTGGATTTTAAGAAATACTTTACTTATTGTGCCCTTCTTAGAGGCCAAAATCTTCATAACATTTAAAATATATGTATATAAGTAAAATATAGTTATTAATTTTTATTTGATAATGCTTTCCTTGTGATTTCAAGTATATTAGATTCGCTTAATTTCAAAATATTTCCTTTAAGAAGAGAACAAACTTTTTAAATCACCCCGGGCCCTTGGAGTTTCCAAAAATCATCCCTCGGTTATAGCCTTTAAATTTAACATGGAAAAAGACATCAAACATATGTATATATGATTTAAAGATTACATACTTTTTATAATTATTAAGAGATATCAATTAAATTTAAACTGGTTTTTGTATTAAAATTTTTTCAGTTGGGATCACAGAATTAATCCTCTTTTTCAATTAGACCAATAGGTAACATATTTTGAATTTCTAATTTTTCAAAGAAAAAACACGAAGTTTTCTTAAAAATAAATTTCTATACTTTAGGCATTTAGTTATCACAACTATAATTTCTCCCAATTTCTTTTAACTAGAACTTTTTAGAGCTCTTAAATTTTTTGCTGGGAATTTAAACATTTAGCATTTCTTTAGATTAATAACACTTTATATTTTTTTTAAATTTTTTTATTGCTTAAAGTATTACAAAGGGTATTACATATGTGTCCTTTTTCCCCCCGCCTTTGACAATCCCCTGGCCTCCCTTACCCCCCAGTGTCTTATGTCCATTGGTTATGCTTATATGCATGCATACAAGTCCTT
>NW_005363642.1:1806887-1834725 GCF_000412655.1 Myotis brandtii
CATCCCCAGTGGGGGGTGTGCAGGAGGCAACTGATCGATGTTTCTCTCTCATTGATGTTTCTAACTATCCCTCTCCCTTCCTCTCTGTAAAAAATCAATAAAATATATTTTAAAAAAAAAAAGAATAAACTTCAAAAATACAAGACACAATCAATTAACAGTTTTAATTCTGTCCTCTAGATTTTTCATGAGGCAAATTTAGATTAATATTTCAGCATTTTGTTGTTTCAAAATATCTAATTCAATTTAGCAAACTCCCAAAGTCTTGGGCTGCCATTGACTGGAAACAGATAGCTATTAAAATGCAAATTAGTTACATTCTTTCTGCTGGAAATGTGACTAGCCCCAAGAATGGGAAACCAGGAAGCAAGCTTGTCTTTAGAAGTTTCTGCTGCCGGCAGGAAATTTTTGGCCTACCTGCTTGTTCCTCCATTAGAGATTGCCTTGGGAAGCCAGCCTTAATTCAAGGGTGTAGCCATCTTTTACCTGGGCTACTTAGATTTTTAATTATCTATGTTTCAATAATTTTCAGATTCAAATCTAATTATTATTATTTTAAGGCATATTTAGCAAATTTTTGTAACAGAGACAGTTTTACTGAATTTTATTTTGGCGGCCTTAAAGTTAACTTTTGAACATGCTTCATTAGCATTTTAAAGACTACTCTTTTTTTTATAGAAAAACCAATCTTGTTGCTAGAACCTAGCCTGTATTTTTTTCCCTGCGTCAAATTTGCTATCTTTCTTAGGAAAAAACAGTCCTGGGGTGTTTTTTTTTGTACCATCACAAAGAGAGATTTAAACTTAGCTCAAGACTTTATTAAAATCCAAAATCAGACTGTGCGCACATTTTGTCTTAAGCTTGTTTCTCTCTTTATGAGCACAGAAATCCCAGACACATTTCTAAATTTTGTAAGACTTTTCAATTATGAGAAGGAGACTTTAAATTAGCATACTCAGGGAGGGGGCATCCATATTGGATTGCCACGTGTCTCCCTTTCATCCTTCCTGTTTACTTTGATTTGGCAGCATATATCTTT
This sequence comes from Myotis brandtii, assembly GCF_000412655.1. Taxonomy (NCBI): domain Eukaryota; kingdom Metazoa; phylum Chordata; class Mammalia; order Chiroptera; family Vespertilionidae; genus Myotis; species Myotis brandtii. The sequence goes on from NW_005363642.1 coordinate 1,807,927, forward strand.
TCTAAAGGCATGCTTAATAGAAAAAGACAGATTTAAAATTTTTTCCTATTTTGCTTTCCGAAGTAAAAACTAGCACCCAAGGTGACCTTTGCCAAACTTTGCATTACCCGACATGTTCTCCGGTAATTTTTAAACAAAGTTTTAAGTAGTCTTTTTGTGGGAGAGCTGATAGCTCTGCCCTCTCCAACTACCTTTGAATCTCTCCGCACCAGAGGCAGATTTGGCAGCAGGGCCTTATTTTTTATTACAGATTTTCAATTCCAAATACGAATTAGGATTTCAATTTTCACAAGAAACCACATTTTTAAGTACCTTTTGATATTCCAATTTGTTTATAATTTTGCCTTCTTATCAAATTTGTCCCCATTATAATCTGACTTAAACACAAAGTATCACCCATGCACTTGCAGATCCGCAGGCTTCTGAAGCTGACATGGGCTCTACGCACAGTTAATCTTACCACCACCACTGGTGCTGTTTTATCCACTCAGGCAAATACTTCATCTCCAAATTGTCTCTGTTTGGGTGCCATTATGCCGGGGTTCTTGTTCCAGCATTACAAAGGGTTTAGGAATCTGGAGAAGGTTGTGTGTAGATTAATAAAGAGTCCAGAGATGAAGCATAATTTTGAAAGCCATTTGGGGGTCAGAGGAGCTTAACTAAAGGAGCTAAGTTCTAAGTTCTTAGGTCTAAGGTCTAAGGTCTCCTTGTCTCAGGACCCCATGCTCTTTATTAACACAACTTGTCCTGAGGCGAGGCAGAGATATACACTTCAAAGGGTCAGGGTTTCGTACAGAGTCCATTGTCAGAATGGGGGAATTAGCCTACGGCTGTTCAGGTGTTTGGCCAGTAGGAGGCCTTTGTGGTTACTTTAGGTCTGCAAAACTGCCATGCAGGCCTCTCCTGAGCTTGTCAGGTCAGCATGTGGCCCCTTTTCGTCCACACCCAGATGCAGCCCTGGTGTCATGCTGGAATTGGTCTCTGGCAAAGGTGGCCTATTTTGGACTAGCAAATCCTAATCCCCTTCACTTCAAAAGTAGGCTATGATATAAAAATAGGATTTCACTTTCGGAGGCCTTGGAGGTCATCCTTCAAATAGTTGAAATTGAGGTACAGGAGAGGATCATGGGATGACTGATTGACAAAAAGTGGCCACATGTTCAACAGATTAATGTCCACCTAGCATTTCCTCTATAAAGTGCCTAAGCATGGTATGTTGAGTCTACCGCTAGCAGTCCTTTCAGTGTTCTGGTTTGTAAGACGGAACAATATACTGTTAGGGGCAGAAATAGAATATTGAGAACTAGCTATAATTATAAGAAATATTAACCTTGCTCTGTTAACTTTGATTGCCTTGTTCTGATTAAATAAAGGACATTCTAACCTGGCTGGGAGTTGTATGCCCCAGGGACCTGGGAGTCAACCTTGGAATGCAGTGCATTCTCATTCAAGAATTGCCTATTATCATGGAAAGATTAACAACTTTGTTGCCCAAATAAGAGTCCTGTCCTAGCCCCTCCCCCCCATTGCCTACATCCCCGTGCCTGTAATACTCATTTTTATTCCTTTTGCCTACTTCCCCATGTAATCTTTGTCCTACCCAATATAAGCAGCTAGCTTATGGTGGAGTGCAGAGCCAATTTTTGTAGATGACCTGCTGCTCTCCCATACCACCTGCATTATTGGAATAACCGCTCATATATGAGTCAACCCTCTCTCTGCTTAATTGGCTCAAGTAGTGACAGGCAATCCAGACCTATTGGTTGTCTGGTTTCACTATCTACCTCATAGAGTTATCTTAAAGTTTGACGATGCCTCTCTCTTTGGCAGAACTTTAGTCAGGCTTCTCTTGAGGCAGGAACGTTAGAATAGCGACCAAAGGCCTCAAGCTCTACCCCTCCCTTTTTCTGTCTTGGCTAAAACATTGCAGACATGACTTTCACTGATCTCCTGTTCCCCCTGCCCAATTTTCTGTAATTGAGAGGACAAAGAAAAGAAAAAAAGAAATTGCTATCTGGAGAGGAGAGCCAAGGACTAGCTTTGTTAGCAGTCACCCTACCAGCGTCAGAAGCTGAGAACCATCCTATTGAAGTATGGTACCTATTTGCTTTGTTTAACAATGGACAGGTTACTTTGATTTTCTAAATTGTATAAGTCATCCCATTCGATTGAATGCCTTATTGATTGAATGACTATCCCATTGATTGTGATCTTACTGGTTATCGAAGCACATTCTTCTGTACCTGGGAAACAGGACAGCACAATTACCCTAAATTGTTTTAGTGGCCACAGGTGGTGCGTTCCACCTGACTTAGTGGTCCCGAGGCCAGAACAGCACAATTACTCTAAATTGTCCTGATAACTCAGTGGTCAGGAGACCCGAGGGCTCTAGATAATGTATTTCTGTCAATTCAGTGACCCTGGGACCCGAAACTGTAATTAACATGCTTAATTCTGCTTCTGTAATATGCTTTTTGCGAGCCAGGTGCCTCATTCCAAACCTTGAGATGTAATCAATACCTTTGTGATTTTTGCCTATATAAGTCTGGTTTTGCCACCATCTTATTACTATGAGATTTGGGAATGGCCCCTCATAGTCCCGGATTGCAATAAATGTGACTCTTTAATTCGACTTCTTGAGGTGTCCTTCTGTGATTCGCGGGGTACATTACAACACTATCCCCACCCTCTTGCCCACATCAAATAAAAATTTTCCATCCAGACCCCATCAGGACATCTAGCTCTCTGAGGTTGCCCACTCTCACTTCTCTAGGGCGTGCTATTGCTTTAATACATTTACTGTGCTTTGCTAAATTTTTCTGTCACACTCTCAGATTCTTTCTTGTTCTGTGACAAGAACCTGAACCCACCCTCCCCCTCTCTCTGACTCCCCCTCGATTCCCTTTCCTATGTGACCAAGAGCCTCAGACCCACACCCTGAAGAAGTAAGTTTTCTGCCAGAGGTTACTGGTAAGTTTGCCCACATGGACTTGCATTGTTTCATCTCTGCCTCATAAACACACCTTGCTCTCGATCTCTCTCTGCATAGTCTGGCATTTAGTTTCTGGACTGAACATGGCCACGAAATGCCATGTTTGTGATTTTATAATCCAGACTCAGGATTACTCATGCTTCCACTACTCTTGTACTATTTTTGAGATGTTAGTCCTCGTTTCAATCGTTGCATTTCCTGCTACTCTATACACATCCGCACTTTCTTTAGAATCTCCATGTACCTCAGTTTTACCTGGTCCAAGTTAAAATTGAAATGAGACAGGAATTTTTAGGGGTGAAAAAGACAGGTTTTAGGAATTTAAAAAAATATATTTTTATTGATTTCAGAGAGGAAGGGAGAGAGAGATAGAAACATCAATTATGAGAGAGAATCATTGATTGGTTGCCTCCTGCATGCCCCCCACTGGGGATCAAGCCAGAAACCCAGGCATATACCTTTGACCAGAATCAAACCCTCAACCATTCAGTCCGTAGGCCTATGCTCTATCCACTGAGCCAAACCGGCCAGGGCAAGGTTTTAGGAATTTTTAGCAATTTTAGAAATTAAGAGGAAGCACAGGGCTGCAGAGGGTGTATTTCCATAGAATAGGGGAGCTGAAAAGCTGCAACAGGGACATTTCCATAGAATGAGGGAGTTGGGGGACAGTAAAAGGTCTATATTTACAAAATAAAGGGAAGGAAGCCCTTCATCCAGAAGGAGAAGAAGAAAGCCCAAAGGGAATAGGAAAACAGTAAGGAAGGAGGTGGGGAGAACTTTACATGTCCCATGTGAGATTCAACCTTTGAGCCCAGGAGTTACTATAGTAATCCATCTAAGGGAATAGTGACCAATCAGAGGGGATATCCAGGCACCAGACTCTGCAGGCTTTATAAGCCCTAGGGAAAAGGAACTCAGTGGGACCCTTTCCCCCTCCCCACATGGGAGTCTGTTCCCTGGGACTCTTCCCCCTCCCTATGTAGGAGTCTATACTTGTTCTTTAATAAAGTTCCATTTTTGCTAAACCATCTTCTGTCCGTGGATTCATTCTTCAACTCTGGTGGACAAAGAATCCGGGTTCCAGTCTAAAAATTCTGTTTCAGAAACATTTACAAACTAGTCTATGGTTCTACGACCACAGTGGCCTCTCCTGGACCGATTTCTGACCCCAATGGCTTCCCGGGTTATTTTCTCCTTTCTTGCTGACCACACCACAACTCACCAGCATGAGTCCTTTAACTGGAAGGATGCTTCCTCAAGGAGCTTATACTCAGGTGCAGGGGATACCCTACCTCCTAAGATTGGACCCTCCTCACCTGCCCTCAACGAGTAGGTGGATTGTCAGTCAGTCCATCCTCTAATGCAGTGGTTCTCAACCTTCCTAATGCTGCAACCCTTTAATACAGTTCTTCATGTTGTGGTGACCCCCAACCATAAAATTATTTTCGTTGCTACTTCATAACTGTAATTTTGCTACTGTTATGAATCATAATGTAAATATCTGATATGCAGGATGTATTTTCATTGTTACAAATTGAACATAATTAAAGCATAGTGCTTAATCACAAAAACAATATGTAATTATATATGTGTTTTCCGATGGTCTTAGGCGACCCCTGTGAAAGGGTCTGGGCGTTCGACCCCCAAAGAGGTCGCGACCCACAGGTTGAGAACCGCTGCTCTTATGGAATGACTGGTTGGAATGTCTAGCCCTCACTAGTGCCCCACTTTTCCTTCTCTAGGCCAGCGGTTCTCAACCTGTGGGTCGCAACCTCTTTGGGGACCCTTTCACAGCGGTCGCCTAAGACCATCGGAAAACCCATGTATAATTACATATTGTTTTTGTGATTAATCACTATGCTTTAATTATGTTCAATTTGTAACAATGAAATTGGGGGTCACCACAACATGAGGAACTGTATCAAAGGGTCGCGGCATTAAGAAGGTTGAGAACCACTGCTCTAGGCATTATGGGAAAACCTTCGTCTGTCAGCAATGGTTAAGGTGGTCTCTGGCCAGAGATAGCCTCAGGCCAGGGACAGTACTCGTAGTTCTCTGTTCTTGTCTTCTTCTAGGAATGTATTCAAACAAGAGACAACAAATAGCAGCAACAGCAGGGGAGAATTTATTTGCAGGAAAAGGAATAAACTCAGATAGAACCTGAGTGGGTAACTCAGCTGGCAGAAACCAAACCAAGTGCCCCACTTATGTGAGGTTTAGGATATTTAAACTCTTAGGCTGGAGTGCCCCTGAGTAAGTCTCTCCCTTATTTCTCCAAAAAAGATACTTATCTTTAAGCTATAATGCTTCTTCACCCAAGTGTTATGCCACCAGTTAGACCACATCCTGGAGGGACTCTAAATCTTCTCTCCTCACATAGGGGTCTGTTGCCTCTATTGTCTCTTTTTAGTTTGTCACATCTCACACATATCCCTTCCAAGCCCCAACTTCCTTACCCAGCTCATATCTTCCTAATGCCCACTCTAACATATTGTAATAGTAATAATTTTCTAGTTTATAAGTTTGTAATATTAGGGTGAGCTCTTAGAGTGATATATTAAGGGTCAGACTTGACCACTTAGGTAGCCACTTCCCTGTGTGTGTGTGGCATAGATAAAACTTACCCCATATTCCTCCTGTACTCCACCCATAGGAATGACACATGTTACTGATAACCAGCTTGTACTCTGATTAACAGTTGTGTGGTGACGTATGTTACTGATAGCCACCTGGACTTCTGTGGGCCAGAACAGGCTTAAAAAACAGGTCCCCAACTTCAGACATGGATCATCCTTTTGATCCACGCTCCACGCTGCCTTGCTCCATGCCAGACGGCAGAAGAATGGCCAAGCCTCTGATTGTGAGACTTTGGTCGCCCTCCTCCCACTGACTCGACCCAACCAGATGGCCAGCCACCCAAAGACGGATCCGCTGCTGCCCGCAGAGGATGCCACTCTTCCCCAGGACCCCATTAAGTCTGAGCCTACGGCACCAGGAACCTTGTGAGTAATAAAGTGTGCTGTGTTTTGCAACTGCTCATATTTTGGTGTGGCATAATTCCTCTGGCAGTCTTAACTATCTATACTAATAAAAGCATAATATGCTAATTAGACCAGACGTCCTTCCTGACGTCCTTCTGGACAAAACAGGGCTGCACAAAAGAGGCTCATGTAAGATCTGCTGATGGCCGGAGGGAAGCCCAGGTCCTGAGTGCCAGAGGGAAGCTGGTGCCAGCAGCTAGGGGAAGGAAGGCCCACTCTTGCATGAATTTAGTGCATCAGGCCTCTAGCATTAATATAAGGCCAAATAATAATACCTACCCTCGGTCCTGCTTGCTTAGAGTAGTCTCTTCGCTAGCAACTACTTAATGTCTGAACACCTGCACAGTTAAGTTTATCTCAAGGAACACCTTGGATAACACCCCATATACTCTACTCAAACACATATTCCTGAAGACTCACCACTAGACTGCATTCTAGTCAACTGAAGGGACTTTAAATTAGATGGTTTAAAAATAACAACTTGCCCAGCCAGCATGGCTCAATGGTTGAGTGTCAACCTATGAAGCAGTTCTATTGACCAGGGAAGGAGGAGGGCAGGCTATACAATCGTGGGTCTTAGGGAACCACAGAAGCCAAGCCTCTCCACTCAGGAGCTTCAGCCCAAATGGCTAAACTCATAGCTTTGACCTGAGCTCTTGAACTAGAAAAAGACAAAAGAGTCAACATTTACATAGACCCCAAATATGCCTTCCTTGTTTTACAGCAAGCATGTCAAACTCATGGCCCACGGCTGCATGTGGCCTATAATGAATATTTTTGCAGCCCAGCCAATATAACGGTATGCAAGAAATGTTTTAATAAAAATTTTGTAACTTAATTTTTACAATATCCTGTTATACATAATCTATATATATAAAAGTGTAATATGCAAATCAACCGGTCGGCTATGACATGCATTGACCACCAGGGGACACACACTCAACACAGGAGCTGCCCCTAGCCTGCAGGCCCTGATCACCCCCCACACAGAGGGTGACTGGTAGCTGCAGCGGCAAGGGGTGGGGCCAGCTGTCGGCAGCCGGGGAAGATTGGCCCTGATCGCAGGCCAGGCTTGGGACCCTACCTGTGCACGAATTTTGTGCGCTGGGCCTCTAGTTATTGATAACGAACTACAACGTTTGCTAGTGACTGATTACTATAATCATGTTGCATTCATTTCCCTTATGCGCCTTATATGCAGGCGCACCATTTCTCTCCACTAATACTAGCAGTGAATATTTTAGCAGGCGATTGCCACGTCATTAGTCTTGGACTGACTTGATTGGTGTGTGCAACAGGAAATATTTCGCTTTCAGAGAACAAGAAAAATAGGTTTATTTGCATTACACTTATTAATTTGTGCAGTTATTCAGTATCTGTTAAGTTATTGTTCAAAAAATATTAATTTTTATTAAAATGTTCTATTATTTTATGTTAACGATGACTCATTTATTTCAGCCCTTTGTATTCAGCATGTGTCTATTGAAACAAACCTACCTTTCTATGAAAATTGAAGCTTGTGTTTTTTTGCAGCCCACATAAACTTAAACCTTATTTGTTTGGCCCGCATTAGCTTTTGAATTTGACATGCTTGGTCTAGACCAGCGGTCACCAACTACTGGTCTGCGGACCACTGGTAGTCTGTGAGGTCTTAAAGGTTAGTGACCGCTGGTCTAGACAATAGACTTTCCCTAGGGCCTAGGCCAGTGATGGCAAACCTTTTGAGCTCAGCGTGTCAGCATTTTGAAAAAACCTAACTTAACTCTGGTGCCGTGTCACATATAGAAATTTTTTGATATTTGCAAGCATAGTAAAACAAAGATTTATATTTTTGATATTTATTTTATATATTTAAATGCCATTTAATAAAGAAAAATCAACCAAAAAAATGAGTTCGCGTGTCACCTCTGACACGCGTGTCATAGGTTCGCCATCACTGGCCTAGGCTAACTCCTCGCCAGACAGGGTGGCGTCTATGTAGTCATTAACAAAACCTGCTACACATATGTTACCAAATCCGATCAGATTAAATTTAGTATCAAAAAAATCTACAAACAGGCGACCAAAAAACAGATCCTAATGCTGTTTAGAACATGATTGAAAAGACTCCCTCCTTTCACTTGACTCTTTCCATTCCTTGGTCCATTAATAACTATTCTCCTTCTTTTATTATTTGGTCCATGCCTTTTTTTTTCATTTTTTTAAGTTTATACATTGTAGGTTACAAGAATTTCATGTAAAGATGATGACCCTCCAAGGAGCCCATACCTCAACGTCCAGGGAATATAGAGCTTGGGCCCTTAGATCAGGCAGAAAGAGACTTTCAATCCCAGGCTGGACAGGATCCACACGCAGTGTCAGCCTGAAGCAACTACAAAAGACTGCCCAGCAACCTTTCGTCTTCCCATATGATTATGGAATCGAACTCTCTTGGGGGATTTAGGAGGCAGGAAAGTTAGAATAGGGAGCACAGGCTTCAAACTCTACCCTCCCCTTTTCGGTCTTCGCTGAAATATCGCAGAAGTGACCTTCACTGACCACCTGTTCCCCCATTTCCCCTCCCCAATTTCCTGTAATTGAGCGGACAAAAATAAAATCGCTATCTGGAGAGGAGGGACAAGGACCAGCCTCGTTGGCAGTCACCCCACCAGTGTCAGAAGCTGAGGGCCATCCTGCTCCCAACCCCTTGCCCATGTTTAATGAAAACCTTCCACCACCCCCATCGAGACATCTTGTTCTCCGAGGTCGAGCGCTCTCACTTCTCGAGTGTGTACTATCACTTTAGTAAGTTTACTGTGCGTTGCTAAATCTTTCTGCCAGGCTCCGTAATTTTTTCTTGTTCCGTGACAAGAACCTGGACCCCGGTATCGGGTTGAGGCCTCCCTTGGCCTCCCTGAGTGCTGCCGGGCACCACTGTGAACTCTCTTCCCAGCGACACGTTGACTTTGCAGTTCTGTGTTCTTCACATCGCCCATTTTTAGCAAGAATCCAGTCATGTCGGTTTAGCTGGAATCTCCCATCCTCAATATCTGATTACCATTGGTATCTGACCAACTTCCTCAACCCCCGCCCCCCACCTTAGCCTGCCTTTAGCAAGAATCCTGTTAGGTTGGTTTAGCCAGAATCCCCCCTGACCCCTGATGTTTCTGCTCAGTAATTTTCCATCCACTGACCCACCCTGCTCCTGGGCTATATATTCCCACCTCCTTGTCCCTGTTAAATTTGGAATTGAGCCCCGGTTTCTACACAAAGGTCTCTTTTCCCCTGTTGCAATAGTTCCTGAGTAAAATCTGTTTTTACCACTTTATTGTCTAGCTCTAGGTTTTCTTTGACAGGTTGAAATGGGTTAATGTACGAAAAGCACTTAGAACAGTACCTGGCACATGGTAAGCCCTATATGTCTTAGCTTTATTATTAATTTTGAAACCTTTTACATCAGTTTCCCTGCTGATGGAAGTAAAGACACATCCCTGTTACTGAGGTCCAATAAGTAGCTGTAGACATAGCTTATGGATCCCTTACCTTCCCCCCCATCCCCATCTCCTTCTCTCTCTAAGTTGCTCTTCCCTGGGCCCTGCAGACCCACTCCACCATCTCCTCCTCTTCCTGCCCAAAGGGTGGGGGTCCTGCTCTCTCTATCCCAACCCAGCCTCTGAGTGCTCACTTGTACTATTATGATCTCTCTCTTTCCCAAAGGCACGTGATATTTTCCAGCTTCTTATTTCTGTTTCAAGGACCCGTATCTGCTTCACTCCCTTTTACTCAAGGCCAGCCACGTTTGTTATCCTCAGAGCCTGCTTGCTATCTATTTTCCCAATGCAGAGCAGCTGGCCCCTAAGTGGAATAACTAAATTCTCATGCAGCTTTGAGGAAAGGGGCTTGAAAGAAGTGGGGACTGGGAGGTGTAAATTTGGGACCCCTTCTAATAAGTCATTGAAGTCTGGGGTCACAGAGAAAGCCAAGGGCTTTATAATAATCCTGTATTCCGTTTTGAGTTTTCATGGCTGACAGAGTCACAGATATCTCTTCCCTCCCCAGATTACACCTCCTCCACCCCACACCTATTTTTGACTACAGGTGTATTTCAAAATTGACAAAAATCTATGGTATGACCATGGTCAATAACCATTTCCAGAGAATTTCTGTAGAAAGACCCTCTAACCAGACAAAAAACTTGCCCGCACATAGTATTTCAATAATGGCTATTTCAAAAGTCAAGTCTAGAGAAAGATATTAACATTGAAGAAGATGCACCACTACCACTACCACAACAAGAAAATAAAGTGATTTTTTAAATAAAATATTTTTAATGATTTCAGAGAGAAAGGGAAAGGGAGAGATAGAGACATCAATGATGAGAGATAATCATTGATGGGATGCCTCCTGCACGCCCCCTACTGGGGATTGAGCCCGAAACCCAGGCATGTGCCCTGACCGGGAATCAAACCATGACCTCCTGGTTCATAGGTTAGGCTAAAGTGATTTTTTAATGGCAAAGGACAGAAATACAAGCCAGAATGACCTAAGCAATAAATAAAGAATCCTGGACTCACAAAATTGGCAAATCTAGAGGCACTGTATTCAGACACAGCTGGATCTAGGTACTCAGATGATGTGATCATACAATCTTTTTGCTCTCCTTCCTCCCTCTGTCCTCTATTTACTTCTTTGCTGGCTAGACCTTTATCATTAATTTTATTCAACAAATATCTATTGAGTTTAGAAGTGACAGGCACTGGGGATATTTCAGTGAACAAGACTGACAGGGTTTTCATTCTCATGGGAGTCATGTTCTATTGGGAAAGAAGGACAATAAATTAGTGAGCATCTATACTTATAATTTAGGGTAATTGTGATGTAGTTGAGATTTGAAAGGCACAAGGGCTGAGGAAGATTTATAGTGTCCAGAATGGCAGTGAAGGCCTTTCTGTAGAGGTGAGGTTTCCTGCTACTTGATAGAGGAGTAGAAGTCAGCCATGCAAGTTTCTTGGAGGAGAACATTCCAAGCAGATGGAACAGCTATGCAGAAGTAGACAAAACCTTCCAATAAGGAGAAACTGGTTTTGGGAAAACTGGCAAGGTAAATGGGCAAGAGAGCCATGGGCCAGGTTATGGAGTTAGGCTAATATAGGAAGACAGCATTGATGGGGTTTGTAAAAGGGGTGTGACTTAATTAGATAATGACTTAGAGCTTGTTGAAGATGGTGCTTTTGGCTGCATGAAGAATGGAATGGAGCCTTCCCGGCATGGCTCAGTGATTGAACATTGACCTATGAACCAGGAGGTCACAGTTCAATTTCTGGTCAGGGCACATGCCTGGGTTACAGGCTCGATCCTCAGTGTGGGGCATGCAGGAGGCCGCCAATCAATGATTCTCTCTTGTCATTGGTGTTTCTCTCTCTCTCTTCCTTTCTCTCTGGAAAAAAAAAAAAAAAGAATGGAGTAGGGTAGAAATACAATGCCTTCCTGATTATATCAGCACATTGATATAATCAGGATTTCCACCCACCTTAGCTTGTTACAGCATTGGCTGAACTCACCATTTTACGGTGCAGTTGTCCATCCCACAGAGGGAGATGATCATCAGAGCAACAAAGAAAACACTCACAGCCTATCATCCTACCCTGTCAATTGGCAACAAAAATGTCACTTTACACAATTTTCTGCTCACAGAGTGTGCCTTTTCCTGTTTATTGACTTGGTACAATACAGCCATTTTTCAAAATGTCATAGGCCATTATCCTAAACATTCAGGGTCTAGGAAAACTACTTGTTCTTGTGAGCAGTGCATTAAATCTCTTTCTAATTATAGCCCTTCCAAATTCGTTGTCCTTACCTTTAAATAAAGTGTCTAGCCATATGTTCAAATGAGTAGTATTCTAAGTTTTATGTCTTGCCTCATTTTCTTTGGAATCTGTCATTGTCAGAGCTTTTTACAGTGTTACTGTAAAAATGTACTGAATCTTGGTTGAGAAAACTGGCTGCTCTGAAGTTAAAGTGATTTTTTAAAAGCAGTTGTGTGGGAGTCTGTGTCCTGCTTGCAAAAATAGTGAAATCGGGTCTTTCAAAAACTCCCTGCTTAGAATTGAGCTAGCTTTTCCAGTATTATGGTGATTATTTTGCTTGGATTTAAACCCACGTTGTTTACGGTTCAAAACCATCTCCTGCTTTTAATAAGTAAGGTCATAGAATATTTCACCCAGAGACAGCCAGAGTTGGAGAAAAGTATGGGCTAAATAAGACATGCTTAATATATATGAGAACAGAAACTGATATAATTTCCTGTCCATGAATTAAATCATACTGGGACCAGGAGTTGATTATATTAAACAATACAGAGACCAGGCATAAAACATTTAGCTACTGATTCCAGGAACTACTTGCTCTTGGAAGATAAGACGGTGAACTTGAGAAAAGAGGTTGCTCATCAAAATTTGCTTTAAGACTTTAGAACAGGGGTGGGCAAACTTTTTGACGCGAGGGCCACAATGGATTCTTAAACTGGACCGGAGGGCCGGAACAAAAGCATGGATGGAGTGTTTGTGTGAACTAATATAAATTCAAAGTAAACATCATTACATAAAAGGGTACGGTCTTTTTTTTTTTTTTTAGTTTTATTCATTTCAAACTGGCCGGATCCGGCCCGCTGGCCGTAGTTTGCCCACGGCTGCTTTAGAATCACTGGGCCCAGAGCTATTAGGCCATAAACTATGTCAATCCTAGATGGTTCCCTACATTGCAAATCTACATTAAAACCACCCAGCCCAAGCCCTAAAATGTTACAAATACTCTTTGCAATAAAGAGGTTCAGAATGTGCCACCCCAAAACAAACCACTTTGGCTTAAGGATAATTTTGTATTGAAGTCAATTAAGAATCAACAAATGCCGAAAGAGTTCTCTTATCCTTTGCTTATCTGTCTTGAAATCAGAACATAAGTTTCTCTTTGAGAAAGGTGCCATTCCTGCCCTCCTCCCCCCTCAACCCATACTAGGGAGAGAAAAATGACTCTTATCATTATAGATGGTGAGTCGACACCAAAATGAATTAGCAAAAACAGACCTTACTAAAATAATTCTTTTCCCATTAATTCTCTCCAGATATGTCCTAGTCATTCCCCCATAATTTATAATCCCTTGAAACCCAAACCCTCTTTCCTTTGTTAAAAAGATATATAAGCCCCTGACTCTAAGTGCTTCTTTGAGTTTTTATCTTTTTTGTGAACCCCATGCATGTAAATATTAGTAGAAATTATGACTTTTTTCCTGTTAATCTGTCTTTTGCTAGTTTCATCCACAGGCCCCTAGATAAAGAACACAAGAGTGTAAGGAAAAGTTTTTCCTCCCTGACACTGATTTTCCCATTTTGAAATACAATAAGACCCCGCAGAGATTATGTGAATCCAGTAAACTTAGATTTGCTTGATCAACAGGTTTTACTGGAGGTCCTTGGAGAATTGATAGCCAACTTTTATATATGGTACTAGAGGCCTGGTACGCGACATTTGTGCACTGGGGGGCAGGAGGGTCCCTCAGCCCGACCTGCGCCCTCTCGAAGTCTGGGGAGCGGGCCTAAGTCAGCAGGCAGACATCCCCTGAGGGGTCCTTAGCGCTGCCACAGAGGCAAGAGAGGCTCCCGCCACCGCTGCTGCGCTCACCAGCCATGAGCCCGGCTTCTGGCTGAGCGGTGCTCCCCCACCAGGGGGCAGCTCCTATATTGAGTGTCTACCCCCTGGTGGTCAGTGTGCATCATAGCGACTGGTCGTTCTGCTGTTTGGTCGATTTGCATATTAGCTTTTTATTATACAGGATATGTATGTGTGGTGTGTGTAAATGCAATAAAACCCCCACCAAAATGCAGTGTTCCAAATGATATAATTGCATAAAATGTGGGAATGCATGATAATGAGGATAATGAAATTCCCTTTTGCATGGTAGATTATTCTATCTCACTTGTGATCCATCTACAATTACAAATATGACCAAGCCTTACAAACATTCTCAAAGTTCACTCTATACTAAAAACATGTGGTGGATTTGATTGCAAAAATAGCCATAATTCTTTATCTCTTCATCTGAAAACCACTTTACAGTGTAACTTTGCAGCTCCTCCTAGCAAGGGCTAAAGTCCATCTTCCCAGCCCTTTAATTGGGAAATGATTTGTTTGGGTCAATGGAATGCAGCAGAATTGAGGGTATGCCAGTTTTGGACCTAAGCCTCCAGAGGGCCTTTTGGCTTTTGCTTTCTCTTGGGGCCCTTATTCTATCATATGAACAGTCCAAGTTAGACTTTTGGAGAATGAGAGATCATGTTGGGAAATGAACCAACTTAGATCAGCAGAGCCACCTACTTAACTCATACCTAACACAAATGTATGTGTGAGACCAGCAGAACAATCCAGCTGACCTATATAGACTGTAAATGTCTATTGTTTTAAGTCATTGAGTTTTGTGGTAGTTTGTTATGCAGCAATAGCTAACTGATACATGTAGCATTGCAGACACTGTTTATTGCCTAAAAATATCTATTTCTCTCTCTCTTTTTCCAAGCTAACAGAATATAATTTTTTTTCAAATTCCTTGACCTCAGAGAAGGTAAGCAATGGCCAATCACATTATCTCACATTGCTGGCTTCTCTTAGGCATGGAATTATGAACCATTCTGGCTCCTGATGGGACCATTCCTATGGTCACTATGATGAGCAAAGGTGAGCATATGAATCAAACATATATCTTAGTCCATTTAGGTTTCTAGAACAAAATACCATTTGACAGGATGACTTAAAAAACATTTATTTCTCATAGTTCTGGAGGTGGGAAGTTTACTATCAAGGTGCTGGCAGATTTGGTGTCATATTCATAGTAGGCCCTGTCCTCACTTGGCAGAAGAGAGAAGAGAGCTTTCCAGGGCCTCTTTTATAAGGGCACTAATCCCATTCATGAGGGCTTCATTCTCACGACTTAATCACCACCCAAAAGTCCCACCTCCTAATATCATCCCATTGGGGTTAAGATTTCAACATATGCCGAAACCGGTTTGGCTCAGTGGATAGAGCGTCGGCCTGCAGACTGAAGGGTCCCAGGTTCGATTCCGGTCAAGGGCATGTACCTGGGTTGCGGGCACATCCCCAGTAGGAGATGTGCAGGAGGCAGCTGATCGATGTTTCTCTCTCATCGATGTTTCTAACTCTCTATCTCTCTCCCTTCCTCTCTGTAAAAAATCAATAAAATATATTTAAAAAAAAAAGATTTCAACATATGAATTTGGGGGGAACATAAGCATTCAACCTATAATAGTATGCCAATCAGAATTCTTTCCTAGGGTTTTATATATGGAGTCTAGAAATGAGAAATATATGACTGATATGGGGGCTAAGTCAGATTGATCTGTTTTAGAATAAAGCATGAAAGCTGAATTCTTAAAATAATATTTTTTATTGATTTGAGAGAGAAAGGGAGAGGGAGAGAGATAGAAACATCAATGGTAAGAGAGTATCATTGATCAGTTGCCTCCTGCATGTCCCCAGTAGGCATGTGCCCTTGACTGGAATTGAACCCAGGACCCTTCAGTCTGCAGGCCAACACTCTATCCACTGAGTCAAACCAGCTAGGGTGAAAGATGAATTTTTACGCCTGAATATTTTGGAGAAAACTCGTATCTGTGTAATAAATTTACCAAACAGTGAATGTCACCTCCTTCAACATACAGACTGCACACCAAATTAATAGTAAGCCTTCATATTTCTGGGAAGAAAAATGCCATATCAAAAACAAGATGATACATAATCATTTTTATGACTCACTGAAATTTTCTTTTTTAACCTGGATAAAAACAGTTGAAGCCATGGAAGTTTATAATGGGTGGGATAAACAGATCAAAAGAACTAATCTCCAAGGAGATTTAAAATGCTTTTGAGCCCAGCCAGCATGGTTCAGTGGTTAAGCATCGACCTGTGAACCTAAAAGTCAAGGTTCAATTCCTAGTCAGGGCATATGCTGGGTTATGGGGCTCGAAGGAGGCAGCCGATCAATGATTCTCTCATCATTGAAGTTTCTATCTCTCTCTTCCTCTCCCTTCCTCTCTGAAATCAATAAAAATATATTTAAAATGCTTTTGAAACACTCCTTGATATAGATCACATTTTGAACTCTGTCATTCTGGGCCCTGTTTGCCAACTTGTCTTGCATCCATATTTTAGACTACAGCGCCACCTTCTGGAGGGAAAATGACATAAATGCTCCACACATCCACTAACATTCAAAGTTGATTCTCAAGTTCCTGAGATGTCTTTCTTAGTCATCTGCATGATTTCTCATTGGCAGCTCATTTTTTTCCCCTTTTTGGAAACAGTATCATCTCAGCGAGGCAGTGAAACTAGATGTAAGCTGTTGATCACTTCCCTTTTCTCAAAGAGAAATTTATGGCATAGTTTCATCTTTATATTTATGGTTTCTGCAGCAGGAGACTGATTGGAATAATTACCCCTCCCTCGGCATGTTCTTCCTTTGATCCCTTGTGTCACTGAATAGGTACTGGGTTTTATTTTCTTACTCTCAAGGGAAATCAATTTCTCTGCAACTTTTCCTATATTTTGGTCTATTCTGAAGCTTCTTCTTGAATGCAAATATTTTTAGAACTATTTTACATTAATGTCATATTTTTCAGAGATTAAAAATGGTCAGTTTATTTTTTAAGAATATACATAATATAGTAAGAATAGTTTTAAATTTAAAGAAAAATACTGAAGATAGTATAGGCAGTTCTCGTATACCGTGTACTCAGTTTCTCTTATTATTATCTTACTTTAGTATAGCACATTAATAAACAAATATTGATACATCATTATAATTTTTTCCCCCTGCTAATCCTCACCCAAGAATATTCTTTTCCTCATTGATTTTTAGAGAGAGTGGGAGGGAGGGAAGAGAGACAGAGAGAAACATCAAGGTGAGAGAGACACATCAATTGGTTGCATCCTGCACGCACCCTGACAGGGGCCAGGGATGGAGCCTGCAATCAACATATGTGCCCTTACCGGAATCGAACTCGAGACCCTTCAGTGTGAGGGCCTACGCTCTCACCACTGAGAAAACTGGCTAGGATGATACATCACTATTAAGCAAAGTCCAGACCTGGTTCAGATAGCCTTAGGTGTTACCTAGCATCCTATTTCTGATCCAGGATCCCATCCAGGACATCACATTGCATTTCGTTGTCATGTCTCCATAGGCTCCTCCTAGCTGAGACAGTTTCTCAGACTTTGTTTTTGATGACAGTTTTGAGAAGCACTGGTCAGGTATTTTGTAGACTGTCTCTCTATGGGGATTTGTCTCATGTTTTTCACATGAGTGGGCCAGGGTTATGGGATTGGGGGAGGAAGACCGTAAAGTGCCATTTTATCACATCATGACTTATCACTGTTGCTGCTGACCTTGAAGTCCTGTTTGTCGGGTTTCTCACAGTCAAGTTATTCTTGTAACTTTTAAGTCACTGTAAATTCTCTCCGTGACCTTGTGTGGCTGTTTCTTTGGAGGAGAAGCGTAGTGCTCTGACCCCTGTCTCCCTTCCTTTGGCATTGCCTTGCCAGGCTGCTCCTGGCAGTGGAGCGAAGCAGTGGGTGTGATGGGATCCACTTGATTCAGTCTATTCTCTGCAGCCAGGAAAGGATGACCTGGGAAGACAATCTGAAAAAGTTAGTCAGGAAGCCAGAGTTGGGATCTGTTTCTAGGCTTGGAAATTTCTTTGTTTCGATCACCAATATGCTCAAAGATTCCTTGGGTTTCGTTGAGGATGAAATAGAAAGAGCATTCCAGAATCAGGAAATCTAAGTTCTATTCTAAAGATTTAGGGTGTCTTGGCCAAGACAGTCATGTAAAAGCACAACAGGAACATGGAGTTGATACTGTTGACAGAGCAATCTAAAATAGAGCCAGGAGGCCTCCAGGAAGCTGAGCTAACACCCCCCCTACAGGTGACACTGAACTTGTGCACTTAGCAAAACCACAATGGCTGTATCCTAATACAGTTCCTGGAACTCGCTCTGCACCACTGGACTCTCTACTAAAAAAGAAGAATTTTCACCCAGCAATAGACAGGAATAGTTACTCGTGTATAGTATAGTGTACGTTTACTTGCCAGCACCAATCACAGCCCTTTCAAAGCAACTATGATTGTATTGTTGTCGATCTCTCCTTTGATATCCTCCAGGAGTTTTTTTATGTATTTGGGTGCTCCTGCATTGGGTGCATATATGTTTACCAGGGCTATATCTTCTTTGCCTTCCCATGTTTGATCTCACTGACATATCTAGATGTTGAGTCGTTCAGTGGCTGCTCCCTGGGTGGCAGTGGCTCCTTGGGCTGTGGTTGCTCCTTGGGTGGTTGCGGTAGCAGCTGCTCCTCAGTTGGCAGCAGCTCCTCTGGTGGGTCCTGTTCACAGCTGTGGTGGCTCTTCTGGCTGGTGGGGGGAGGCTTCACGTACAGCTGCTGTTCCAGCACTGCATGATCTGGTCCGTTCCTCAGGCTGCCCCCTTTAGGCTCAGTCCTCCGTAATCACAATCCAAATCTCAAATACCCCGGCGCCAGGAATCCCGCGGAACTCCTTTCCCCAGTCAGGGGCTGTGTCTGTCCCAAGAGACGCGGCTGTCTGCCATGCGGTCTCCCTCCGACCCTCTGGGCTCAGAGGTCTGGCAAAGTTTCCTGCCCAGATCCCTGGTTTTTTACCTTTCCAGGGGAGCTCTGCCCTTCCCGGCTGCAAACTGTCTCACCAGCTGAGTGATTTCGCCAATTTGGGGTGGGTGTTATTAGTTTCAGCTGCTTACTCCATTTCTCCGGGACAAGACCTGGGACGCGTCTGCCTATATCGCCGCCATCTTCAAAGATACGCAATAAGCTTTTCTGGTTAACTTCAACGAGAAACTCCAGATGTCTTTCATTACCCACCCCTTACCCCCTTACTCCCCTTTACCCACTTCACCCAGCTACCACTCCTCCTGCCTCTGGTCATCACCACACTGTTGTCTATGTCCGTGGGCTATGTATATATGTTTTTTTGGCTAATCTCTTCACTTTCTTTCATCCAGTCCCCCCACCCCTCTCTCCTTGAAAGTTGTCAGACTGTTCCATGTATCCATGCCTTTGGGTCTGTTTTGTTTGTCAGTTTATTTTGTTCATTAGATTCCACATATAGGTGAGATCATGTAGTATTTGTCTTTCTCTGTCTAGCTTATTTTGCTCAGCACAATAATTTCTAGGTTCATACATGCTGTCACAAAGGGTAAAGTTTCTTCTTTTTTACAACTGTGTAGTATTCCATTGTGTAAATATACCACAGGTGTTGTTTTTTGTTTTTGTTTGTTTTTATCCACTCATCTGCTGATGGGCACCTGGGCTGTTTCCAGATCTTGGCCATTGTAAATAACATTGCTATGACATAAGGTACATATATTCTTTTTGACTGGTGTTTCAGAATTCTTAGGATATATTCCCAGAAGTGGGATTACTGGGTCAAATGGCAGTTCCATTTTTAATTTTTTGAGGAATATCCATATTGTTTTCCACAGTGGCTGTACCAGTCTGCATTCCCACCAGCAATGGACTAGGGTTCCCTTTTCCCCACACCCTCACCAGCACTTCTTGTTTGTTTTATTGATGGTAGCCATTCTGACAGGTGTGAGGTGATATCTCATTTTTTTGTCTTCCTGGTGTTGAGTTGTATAAGCTCTTTATATATTTTGGAAATGAACCCCTTATTAGATGTATCATTGGCAAATATTTTCTCCCATACAGTGGGTTCCCTTTTCATTTTGTTAAGAGTTTCCTTTGCTGGGCAGAAGCTTTTTAGTTTGATGTAGTTCCACTTGTTTATTTTTTCCTTCTTTTCCCTTTCCCTAGGAGGTATATCAGCAAAAATATTGCTATAAGAGATACCTGAGATTTTACTGCCTGTGTTTTTTTTCTAGGGTTTTTATGGTTTCATGACTTACATTTAAGTCTTTTATCCATTTTGAGTTTATGCTTGTTATGGTGTAAGTTAGTGTTCTAGTTTCATTTCTTTGTTTTTTAGTATGTAGCTGTTCAGTTTTCCCAACACCATTTATTGAAGAGACTATGTTTTCTCCATGTATGCTCTTACAAATTTTGTCAAATATTAATTGACCATAGGTTGATTTTTGGGCACTGTGTGCTGTTTCATTGCCTGTTATTGTGCCAGTACTAGGCTGTTTTGATTACAATGACCTTGAAATATGCTTAGTTTGATATCAGGTATTGATATTTCAATGTGTCACAGCCCTAGAAATAATCCCTTCTCATTAAAGGATCTTTGCTCCTGATTATAGGAACATGATGGAAGGTCTGTAACTATCTATATATATAAAAGGCTAAGTGACCATCCTACCATCTGACCGGACGGTAGGTTTGATGTGCACTGACCACCAGGGGGAAGATGTTCAATGCAGGAGCTGCTGAGCTGTGGTGACTTGGCAGTGGCGGTTCTCCTGTGATGCACTCCAGAACCAGAGAGGAGGGAGCCTGATTCCGGGGTGCATCACCCGAGATCTGCCCTCTTGCAATCCAAAGCCTAGCCCCTAAGAGCTGAACCTACAGACCAGGCCAGTCCCGAAGGGCAGAGCCAAGCCCCAAAGAGGTGAGTCAAGACCCAAGGATGGAGACTAGCCCAGATGAGCAGAACCTAGCCAGGAAGAGTGGAAACCAGACCTGAAGGGCGGAGCCCAGTCCTGAAGGTTAGGGCCCAGGTCCGCAGAGCCTCAGGCTCTGTTGAGGAACTTGAGGGAGAGTGGAATACACATAGCAGGTAAATTTTTGCTAGGTGACTCAGAAACAATGGGACACAAGGGGTATCTAGGTAATATGAACCTGCTTGAAGCCCTCTTGTTCACCATGCTTAATTCAAATTAGGGTAAGGAAACATCCTAAAATCTCCTCCCGGAAGCAGGCTTCTCTGTCTAACTCTCTTGGGCAGGAGAGGATTTTTTTTGTTTGTTTCTTAATACACAATTTAAAGTTAATATCCCAAAATTTCAGCCTCAGGGTGACAAAACTTTGGTCTCTTCACCCCTCTATATCTCTGAACCTCTCATGGGGTCTCTGATTCTCTCATGTATGTGAGATTTCCATACATATGTATGTATTAAATTTTATTTATTTTCTCTTGCTCATCTGTCTCATGTCTATGTGATTATTAGACCAGCCAGAAGAATCTTGAGAGTAGAGAGAATTTTGTTTCTTCCCCACAGTGTATAGAATGTCACCAGCTGACACTTGGCTGGCATGGCTCAGTGGTTGAGCATTGACCTATGAACCAGGAGGTCACAGTTCAATTCCTGGTTGGGGCACATGCCCAGGTTGTGGGCTCGATCCCTGGTGGGGGACTGCAGGAGGCAGCCAATCAATGATTCTCTTTCATCATTGATGTTTCTATCTCTCTCTCCCTCTCCCTTCCTCTCTGAAATCAGTAAAAAATATATTTTAAAAAACTAATGTCACCAGCTGAGATATCCTAGTTAACATAGTTATTAATATCTCTAGAAGCTCTATTTTATTGCTTAGATTGGTTGATCTAAGTACCATCATACTTAATTCCTATAACTATATGTAAGTGAAGAATAGAAGACAAAAATTATACATATATATAGTTATTTCCTTCAATAAGTCTATCTACACATTTATTCATCCGACCATCCATCCATTCATCAAATATTTTTGAATAGTTTTTTTAAATTTTTTAAAATATATTTTATTGATTTTTTACAGAGAGGAAGGGAGAGGGATAGAGAGTTAGATACATCGATGAGAGAGAAACATCGATCAGCTGCCTTCTGCACACTCCCTACTGAGGATGTGCCTGCAACCAAGGTACATGCTCTTGACTGGAATCGAACCTGGGACCCTTCAGTCCGCAGGCCGACGCTCTATCCACTGAGCCAAACTGGTTAGGGCTTGAATAGTTATTATATAGCAGGTACTGTATATAAGGGCTGGATCTTTATTGTCTTCAACTTTCAAAATTCCAATGATTCAAAGTTGATTTCCAAGACCCTGAGATGGTCTGCCACTCCTACTTAGTATATGACTATGGAAACATTCCTTTACAGGAAACCCAAATATCTTTTCTTCATTATCTTTTGGGTTAGTCAGGACATTTTGGGGTGAAAAAGGCTAAGAAACAAAGTAAGGATGGTCAGGGCAGAGCTGGCCTCCGGGGCTGGAAAATGTTTTTACCTTCTCTCACACTCCACTTTGGTGCAAAGAACATTTTTAATACAAATGTTTGGATCAGAATGATATCAACATAGATGAAATGTCGATAAGAAAGCATTATTTAAAGTGAATGCTATTAAACCAATGTAATTCCAGGATCAATGATCTACATGGGTCAATGAAACTATTCTAGTATTCCTTGAATCATTTCATTTTTTATTTTGCTAAAGTTAGTGGCATGGAAATCAATTGTTTTCTATTTAAATTTTGGAACAAATTTTATTTAATCTATTATTTTTTCTATTGCATATACTGATTATAGTTTACTATTGATTTTATAGTATATGAATTTTCTATTGATCTACTATTTCTGCCAATTTAGCAAAGATAGACATTTTGTGCAGAAAATTTGATTCAACCAAAAGTAGATTTGATTCTTTTAACCAAAAGTAAATTTGACCCTCTGTGATGTTTAGTTTTTCTCAGTGTAATTTGCATTGATAACTTATGGCTCCAATATTACCTAATAATAAACAAACATGTAAATTGACCGTACCTTTGCTACGCTAACCAGCCAATCATGATAATATGCAAATTAACCCAACAAAGATTGTGGTTAAGTTGCATACGTAGGCACGAAGAGGCGGAGCGAAGACCAAAGGCGGCTCCGGCCAGAGCAGTGAAGACCGAAGGTGGCTCTGGCCGGAGTGAAGGCTTGGGTCCTGGGTGCCGGAGGAAAACCGGTGCCGGCAGCCAGGGGAAGGGAAGCCTATTGCACGAATCTCTTCGTGCAACAGGCTCTTCGTGCAACAGGCCTCTAGTACTCATTATAATTGAGTAAAACAATAATAGTTTGCATTTATTTCTTAGTTACTCCATGAGGAAATTGTAAGATATTTTGTGAGGTAGAGAGATAGAGAGATAAAAATGAGAGGTGATGGGGGCCGGGAAGGAAAACTTGTCCTCTACCTTTCTACGTTCTTTTGACTGATCTAATAATTAAATTGAGATGAGTCCAATTAACAAGAGAAAATAATAAAATTTAATTACAGGTGTACATATCGGAATTCCACATACATGTGAGGTTCAGAGACAGAGAGGTAAAATGAGGTTACTATGACCTCCAGAGCTAAGGAATGAGATAAGGTTTTAGAGGAGAGGAGGGTAATTTGGGAGGATGATAAGAGCAGATGTTCAGAAATTAGAAGCTTGCCCTGCCCTATAGATAGGTCATAAAAAGTTATTTCTAGTGTTACTCTTACTATGGGCAAGGCACTAATTTGAATTCTTTAAGGGAGAGGTAAAAGTTTCTCTTGAGCCCACAGAGTCCAGATTATGTTTAGCTCATAGTATATGAATTCATAGTATATGAATTTTCTATTGATCTACTATTTCTGCCAATTTAGCAAAGATAGACATTTTGTGCAGAAAATTTGATTCTCTCAACCAAAAGTAGATTTGATTCTTTTAACCAAAAGTAAATAATCCTTGTGCCAGAGCAGCACATCCTAGTTGCTGTTATGAATCTCTTTGCGTGGAGGAGTGTGGTAAAAAGGAAAGACACAGAGTAGGGCGAGAGATGGGGAGGACAAGTAGAAGACTACAGAATTCATCTTGTCTGATTTAAGGAGGCCTAGATCAGTTTTTAAGATGTCTCAGGATCAAGTCAGTCTTGATGGTTCTGATTCTCTTTAGAGGAGAAAAAAAACAGATCTCCAGGTGGGCAGACTTGGGCTGCAATCCTGTAACCTGCTGCTTACTCCCCACTTTGCCCTTGAAAGTCATGGAATCTATTTGATCCTCGTTTTGTTTGTTTGTTTGTTTGTTTGTTTTAATCTGTGAAGTGGGAGATATTGAGAGTACAAATTTCATTAGGATTGCTGTGAGGATTAGAAGAAGCTCGAAGCCTAGCTGGGTAGCTCAGTTGGTTAGAGTATTGTTCTGATATGCCAAGGTTATGGGTTCGATTCCTGGTCAGGGCACTTATGGGAATCAACCAATGAATGCATGGATAAGTGGAACAGCACATGATATTTCTCTCTCTCTCTCTCTCTCTCTCTCTCTCTCAAACAAAAAAATTTAAAAGACAGACTCCATGTAGAACAAGGAACACAATATTTGAACATAACAAGAGCTTGATAAATAGTTGGATATCATAATTCATAATAATAATAACTGTTTCTAGTAAATAGACCCCTAAAATTATCTTCTGTCTTGAGAACTTGCAGAAACCCTAGTTGCTGTTTTATTCTGTGTCAAACCTATATGACCTGTGGTATGCTAGTAAATGCTTAACAACTTGCTTTCTAGGGAAAATAAAGCTTTGATTTGTATTATTTGCCAATTTCTGTGGTTTAAATATTTCACCATAGTCAATTTCATTTTTTTTAATATATTTTATTGATTTTTTACAGAGAGGAAGGGAGAGGGATAGAGAGTTAGAAACATCAATCAGCTGCTTCCTGCACACTCCCTACTGGGGATGTGCCCACAACCAAGGTACATGCCCTTGACCAGAATCGAACCTGGGACCCTTGAGTCTGCAGGCTGATGCTCTATCCACTGAGCAAAACCGGTTAGAAATATTTCACCATAGTCAATTTCAAGATACATCATTGACCATAGAGTAGGGAAGAAATTGACAATTGCAACCCATTGTACAGTATTTCTGCTACATAGATACAATAGACATACATAATCTCAAGAGCATAGATAATAGTAAAATGTAGTAAAGTACCTAGAAAGTGATACATTTTTAGTATTACCTTTGTTTTTAAATGATTTATAATTTTCAGTAGTGACTGTGTTTAACAATCAGCATGCAAAATTTACCCTATCAGCTTTTGTGATCCAGTTTGAATCAGCTCCAGCAAATCATTGCATAATGTACTTCCCTCTCCCTCATCTTCATAGACAATCCATCACCCAGTCCTGCTCATTTTATCTCTTAAATGGCTCCTTTAATCAGTTCTCTTCTCTCTATCTTCATTGCTACTTTTCTGGCCCCCTCCTGCCTGGATAGCTGTAGATACCCTTCTAACTTTCATTTTGCACCCGCCCCCTTACCCCATCCATTCTTTCCGTTCAAGTTAGATATATATTTTTTTAAAAATTAACTTTATTTTATAGAGCAGTTTTAGGTTCACAGCAAAATTGAGTGGAAGGTACAGGCATTTCCTATGTAGGCTGTCCAGAATTGCACAACCTCATCCCCTACCAGAGTGGTACATCCTATATAATAAAAGCCTAATATGCTAAGTGTCCAGTTATCCATTCAACCATTCAAAGTGTAATGTACTAATGATATGCTAAGGCTGCTCAACTGCTCACTCTGATGTGCACTTACCACTAGGGGGCAGATGCTCTGACCGGCAGGTTAACTTGCTGCAGGGGTCTGGCCGATTGGAACTGAGTGAGATGGGCCGGACACGCCCTGGAGCCCTCGCTCGGTCCCTCCCCAGCCCGATTGTGCACTGGTGGGGTCCCTCAGCCTGGCCTGTGCACTCTCGCAATTCGGGACCCCTCAGGGGATGTCGGAGAGCCGGTGTCAGCCCTATCCCACAGGCCACTCCCCTTGGGAGGGCACCAGACGCAGAGCTCATGGCTGGCAAGCCTGCGGCAGGCACAGTGGGGCCAGGATGAGCAGGAGCAGCAGGTAGAAGCTGCAGGTGGCATTGGACTGCAGGTTTCGGCCCGATCCCTGCAGGCTACCCAGAGGGACCCCACCTGTGCACGAATTTATGCACCGGGCCTCTAGTTTGTTATAATCAGTGTATCTACATTGACATAATTACCCAAGGCCCACAGTTTACATTAGAGTTCACTCTTTGTGTTGTACATTCAGTAGGTTTGGACAATTGCATAATGACATATATTCACCACTATAGTATCATAAATCAGAAATTACAGAATAGCCTTAGCTGGTTTGGCTCAGTGGATAGAGCATCGGCCTGTGGACTGAAAGGTTCTGGGTTTGATTCTGGTCAAGGCACATGACCTAGTTTTGGGCTCAATCCCCAGTAGGGTGTGTGCAGAAGGCAGCTGATCATTTATTCTTTCTCATCATTGATGTTTCTGTCTCTCCCTCCCTCTCCCTTCCTATCTGAAATCAATAAAAATATATTTAAATTAAAAAAAGAAATTACAGAATAATTTCACTGCTCTCTAGCCATGATTTTTGCACATGCCAGTTCATTATTCCTAATCACCCTTCTTCCCTCTTTGCACCTGGCTAAATTCCATCCTTCTTTATTATTATTATTTTTTAAAATCTTTATGATTGAAAGTATTATATATGTTTCCTTTCCCCCCCATTGACTCCTTCTAGTTTTCCCTGCATCCCATCCTTCTTAAGCATCATTCCCTCATTTGTTTATTTGTCTGATAAATATGTCTCCCTAGATTGACAAGTTTTTTGAGTACAGGGATCATGTTGGTTTTTGTTCCAGCACCAAGTACATAATACATGCTCAATAAATATTTGTTGAGTGCATGAATGTTGGCTACAGCTAATTAACTCTGAATCTTATAGACCTGGTATTTAAAAA
>NW_005363642.1:1834755-1847480 GCF_000412655.1 Myotis brandtii
GAGAGAGAGATAGAAACATCAATAATGAGAGAGAATCATTGATTGGCTGCCTCCTGCATGCCCTATACTGGGGATCAAGCCAGCAACCTGGGCATGTGCCCTGACCAGGAACCAAACCAGGACCTTGTGGTTCATAGGTGAACACTCAACCACTAAGCCATGCCAGCCAGTCTAGACCTGGTATATATATTTTTTAAATGATTTCAAATAGCACTGTCCAATGACATCTGAGGCCCGATGATCCCCATTCCAAAATACCTCTGAGTCTTCCTTTTTTGTTAAGAAACATTGAAACCAGCCCAAATGACCCTCAGGTTCTTTTTCCTGCCTATAAGAAGCCAAACACATGACACAGATGCTGATGGAAGGAAAGTGATTTATTCAGGTGCCAACAACCTGAGAAGATGGCAGACTCATGCCTTAGCAAACATCTTAACATCTCAGGGTTGGCAAAGGGCTTTTATAGAGGAGTCATGGGAAGAGGGGAACTAAGGAATTCTGGCACATGTAGTTTCACATTCCTGCTCTCAGGTGGTTTTGATGTTCTCTTTTGTGTGTGTCAGCATCTGGCATGTTTTTCTCTCTGCCGGTTTTATTGCTAATGTCTGGGGACAGGATGTTGCAGGCCTCGTCAGCCATGGGCATTTGCTACACTCCTGTGATTGAGGCCACATGTTTAAATATGAAACTATTAATATCTTAGACTATAAGTTTTAGTACATTCTTATTTTTTATTATTGGTTAGTTAGTTAATTAAATGTGTGTTTTTAAATACTCCATACCCTATTACAGCATCTTTTGTTTTTCCAAATAAAAAATATTGTTTATTATTATTTTTTAAATCACAGAACTCCAGGCTGAATATCATTAGACATAAACACACACATACACAATTACTAATTTTGGGAGTTGTCTCCCATACTCTGTCTCAAAATTTGGCCTAGTTATGCCTCATGGAATTTTTCAGTTCAACCTCATACACTAACTTGGGATAAATAGAAAAAATGAAGTCTTTTAGTTTTAGCCACAGTCCCAAAATGCTATTACAGGTAGAAAATTTGTTGGATGTCAGTCATTGTTGCTGGGTTAGAACAAGAATAAGAAAGCTGCATATACAGTTCCAGATGTGATTAAAATGTGAATATGTATGCTCCTGACCAGCAGGCTTTGTTCTCTTTCCCTTTCATTGTTTTGTTTTGTTTCTTTCTACAGGAGTTGCTTTACATGCTTCCATAAACATATATCTTCTATTCAGAATCACACTGGAGAGCAGGTGGTTTGAATGAGTAGTACTGTTACATATTAAATAATGGAGTCTACAATAGAGAAATTTGAACTCTGGGTTACAAATCAAAATAAATGCTATTTCAAGGTAAGTAAACAGATGACTTGGCTGGTTAGGAAAATGTTTAATTCTTTCTAAAATCATAATTAAAATTTGGACTTCTGCTTTATGCTGTATTCCAAGAAAAAAAAAAAAACAGGTAACCTACATCTGCATAATAATTCACAGAACATCTCTTTTTATTTCTCTCCTCAGTGCTGAGAAATGACCAGGTCCTGGAAGTTGTAATCTATGTCACTTGGGTTCTTTGGTGCTCAGGTAAAAACTGCCACAAGGCTCAACCTTGATGAACAAAGACTGTTTATTTAAGTCTGATGGTAGCTAGGTGGAGGCCCTCACTTAGAGATAACAAGAATGTAGAATGTAGAAGCTAGGGCAAGCTGAGAGCTGAGGACAACTTTGCTAACTGACTCAGAGGACACAGTAGAATGTGAATATTGAAGCCAGCAATCTTAAGAAGCATCTTATCTCACCCTTTTTATTGGAATTTATTCCTTTTTCCAGCTTATACTCTTTATTTACAAAGACCATTCAACTGAGATAAGAAACTGTGGCTTTTTTGTATTTGTATTTCTCCTAGGTTGAATTTTCCAGAAACATGATGAATATTTATAACAGCATTAACCAGCTCACTTATCGTCAACTGATGGCTTTGCAGCACCACCCTTCACTCTTTCTTTCTGAGTTGCCTGGCCAATAATTACTGTCTAGAGTTTTGGACAAAAATGGAAAATTTCCATCTTATTTGGCATAAAGCCCTCAACTGCCCAGTGTATTATTCAGAGGAGAAGTATTTATTAGTGATACGTGATTTTTGGACTACAACATGGGGTGTTCCTCTGAGCAGGATGGTTCCTTGGATTCTTTGCCCGTCGGAGTCGAAGAATGAATCCATGGACTGAAGATGGTATAGCAAAGGTGGAGATTTATTGAAGAACAAGTACAGACTCCCACGTGGGGAGAGGGAAAGAGTCCCACAGAATGGACTTCCAGGTAGGGAGTGGGAAAGGGTCCCACTGAGTTCCTTTTCCTTATGGCTGATAAAGGCTGCAGAGCCTGGTGCCTTGATATCTCCTCTGATTGGTCACTATTCCCCTAGACTGGTTACTATAGCAACTCCTGGGCTCAAAGGTTGAATCTCACGTGGGACATGTGAGGTTCTCCCCCCTCCTTCCTTATTGTTTTTCTATTCCTTTTGGGCTTTTTTCCTCTCCTTCTGGATGAAGGGCTTCCTTCTCTTTATTTTGTAAATATAGACCTTTTGCTGTTCCCAGTTCCCTCATTCAATGGAAGTGTACCTGTTGCAGCTTTCCAGATCCCCTATTCTACGGAAATACACCTTCTGCTGCTCTGCAGCCCTGTGCTTTCCTCCATGGTCCCCTTAATTTCCAAAAATTCTAAAATTTCCTAAACCTGTCCTATTATTACAGAAGAGCAAAGAAATACCAAGCACACTTCCTAGAGAAAGGCAGGAACCCATTTATTAACACTAGTGACTAGTGGACTCTGGGTAAGAATTTCCAAATCAGAGTGAAGTAACATACAGAGGCTTTGCTTTTTATAATCTTCTGGGGTCTTTGTCTTGCAGATATGGTTCCGCCCCCTGTGGGCTTACAGGAAGGCCCCCAGGTGTTGAGGTTCCCAGGTCATATCAGATGATCTGTCCTGGGGCCAGCGATAACGACCTCCACCGCCCCCCACCCCCAGGGCAGTGCATTGTTCAGTTTTTATGCCTGACACTCCTTGCAAGACCAGTTTCCTCCTCACTATTTTACTCCCTAAATTCCTGTTTCATTACTATCAAAGGAGGAGACATTAGTGGGTTACATGAAATCCATTGGTGATAGAGTAGGAAGGTGGGAGAAAGCAAAGCAAGGAAATACCTGGGACTGGATAAAAAGTAAAATGATAGACACATGCTTCTTTCACATAAGTGGGTACAGGATCCTTAGTAGTCAACAATTAACAAAATGAAGGAATTTGTGGTTTCAACCTGGTGCATTGGTTGCACCTTGAAGGGTCCAGAAAAAAGGAAGTTACAAGTTACCCTGATATTCCAAAGGTATGTTATTGTAGATGCAAAAAGACAATAGGCTCAGTTAAGATCAAAATTGATCTTTGTCAGGGAAGATACTGGCCTAGGACATGACTACCCACTCTGAACTGCTTTTTAATTAAAGACGTTTTAATTTCAGACCATCCTTTGTGGTTACTTTAGGTCTCTGAGTTTGCAAGGCCACCACACAGGCCTTCCCTGTTAGTCAGGTTAGCATGTGGCCCCTTTTTGTCCACACAGAAGGCACTGACTAAATGGGAGTATGACAGTGTATTGAGGGACTGAAGAATTCTTTTTTTTTTTAATTGTCTAAAGTTTTACATATGTCTCCTTTTCCCCCAATTGACCCCCTCCCCTTACCCAGCCCCCGAAGAATTCTTTTATTCGGATAGATGGTGAAGACACTGGGCTTCCACGTCTGAGGGGGCTGAAAAGTGATGGCAAAACTCTTCCCTCCCCTGCTAGCTCAGAGGAAAATGCCCACAATGACAGGGAGACAGGAGGGTTCATTAGAATATTCTCAGAAGTTTACTTTTCAAAAGGGATGAATCCCAGTCCTTTGAAAAACACTTCTGGGATGCAAAACTGTCAAGGGGCTTTCTTATCTCTAAGAGATTTATAGACACATCAAAAGGTTAGAGAAAGCATTTGCAAACACTAGGTTTCTCATGGAAATGTTTTGACAAAGGGAGGTGGGAAATGGCCTGTTTACATTTCAGCAGCCTGAAATTCCCAGCCCTGCCTCCATAAGTGATACTAAATGCCTCCAATCTTTAGGGATGATTAGAACAGAAGAAATAAAATTTATGGTTGTTTTGTGTTTTTTCCAATTTCCACCACTCCCCCAAAAAAGCATTATTATAAAGGTAATATAATTTCATTGTAAAGAAATTGTTGAAGTAAAGAAAAGTACAGTATAAGACAACTCAAAATCACCCTTTCAGGTTTACTCTAAAAGGATGAACTAAATTCGTGACTGCTTGGAAATTATGTAAATATCCTATTATAATTAACAATGTTTTTATGTTTTCCTATCATCAAAGCTAGTTCAGTATAATTGAATCAAGTATTTACCAAATGAAACATCATATCTAGACTAATTGCAAGAGAACTAAAGGAAGCAATTATAATTATCACTAACTTTCTACTCACTGTTAGGTCGGAGAGAGCCCAGGATCAGATACATGCAGACTTGTGACGAGATAATGGACTTCCCCTGGCATTTCTAACAGATCAGCATGCGGGACACAGATACTGGCTTCTCCACGACCCCCACACAGATACTGACTCCTTCCTGAATACCTTGCTGACCCCCTGCAGCTGAAACTTCCTCAGCTGAATACCTCAGCTCATGTCCCCAGACGCAGAAATAAACCTTTTCCTTTTCTTTCCTTTTCTGATTCACTCGACTCTTTCTTACGCCGCCTCCTGAGCCACCTAACCTAACACTCACCACACCAGCATAACACTGTTATTTACAAAGCAAAATACCAATGAATAAAAGGTACAAGAAGGAAGATGTCACAAAAGAAAGGGCAGTCTCAGAATTAGAGGTTACCCCTTCTCTTTCCCATTCTTCTCAGAGATTCAGTACGGTATTCCCCATCCCCCACCCCCGATTAACCATCACATTTGCCTTAGTTTATCCTATCTCTGATTCTTCCTTACTTTGCTAGTGGAATGAACATCCATATGGCAAGTCAGATTATTCGTCATTTCTTGCTCCTCTACTACTCATTTGTTCAACAAATATTTTCTGAGAACCTATTATGTGACAGCCCTGGTCTAGGAGTTGGGGATACAACCATGAATAAGATAGATATGAGCTATTCTAACAATGCTCTCCTTGCCAACTGCTCCTTGCCCACTTCCTCTTCTTTCCGTCCTTTCATTACTTGGGACTCCCAATGTTATAGTAATAAGTTTAGTTAGTATAAAATACTATAATCAAATTTCATTTCTTTATTAGAGTGAATTTTAAACTTTACTTAGAAGAGGAACTTAATTTGTGTGTGTGTGTGTGTGTGTGTGTGTGTGAGACCATGACAAATAACTTGTAACTCTGAAGTATGGTACCTATTTGCTTTGTTTAACAATGGACAGGTTCCTTTGATTTTCTAAATTGTATAAGTCATCCCATTCGATTGAATGCCTTATTGATTGAATGACTATCCCATTGATTGTGATCTTACTGGATATCGAAGCACATTCTTCTGTACCTGGGAAACAGGACAGCACAATTACCCTAAATTGTTTTAGTGGCCACAGGTGGTGTGTTCCAGTTGCCTCAGTGGTCCTAAGACCAGGACAGCACAATTACTCTAAATTGCCTCGATGGCTCGAGATAATGACTTCCTGCCAACTCAGTGGTTCGAGACCGGAGGGCTCTAGATAATGTATTTCTGTCAATTCAGTGACCCCGAGACCCGAAACTGTAATTAACATGCTTAATTCTGCTTCTGTAATCTGCTTTTTGCGAGCCAGGTGCCTCATTCCAAACCCTGAGATGTAATCAATACCTTTGTAATTTTTTGCCTATATAATCCTGGAACTGTGATCAAATGGCTACTATGAGATTTGGGAATGGCCCCTCATAGTCCCAGATTGCAATAAATGTGACTCTTTAATTCGACTTCTTGAGGCGTCCTTCTGTGATTCGCTGGGTACATTACAACAACTCCTGACCAACAACTCCCTGCATGTGCATCCCTGATAAATACCTTGTAACCCCCTGCGTGAGTATCCTGATAAGCCCAGAAGGCCACCGGAGCACACTGACATAAGACACTGAAGAAGCCTGTTATAGTAATAAGTTTAGTTAGCATAAAGTAAACTCCATTTTGTATTAGCATAAGTTAGCATAAGTAGACCCCATTTTATTCTTAGACCAACACTTGTAAACAACTCCAAAAATAAGATCTGTGTGTGTGATTAATAAGCTTTGAACATGTACACAACTTTCCCGCCTGAGTGTATACCTAGATAACAGGGCGGCACCCGTGTATGGCATCCGATAGGAGACACTGAAGACACCCAGCTTCAAGGATTTAAGGAGAGCAAATCTGCTGTGGTTCAGACGTTTGTCTGTCCTCCACAGACAACAGTTCTCCTCCCCCCTGGAACTGCCAAACTGCGAAACTGCCATTCTTGCTCTGCCTTGAGCCCAGACTGTTAAGAGGCCTCTCTTCGAGTCAAGAGACCGAGCTCCTTGCCGCAGCGTATTTTGACGACCTCCGTGTGTCTCCTCTGTCAGCGAGTGTCTCCGGGTGGCCTGCCAAGGACTGAAACCCATCAGCTCTCTGGTAAATAAACCTGTGTGATTTCTTGCATTGTTTATCTCCCCTGTGTCTCTCTCTCTCCTTAGTTTTTGGTTAAGCTCGGCCATATTAATTAATAGTAAGTTCCCCTTGACGTCTGTATTGGTATATCCAAATGAGGTGCGTTGGGACACCTGTGCATATGTTCCATAGATAATTGGAACACCCATACAAACACGTTTTTGGATTTACTTCATTTTTGTATCCCCGAGGCACAGCCCAGTGGACCACATTTTATACATTCTTTTGCAACGAATGAATGAATTCTCCTTTATTAAAATTATTTAATCAGAGCCTGGATGCTAGAACTGTTGCAGAGGAATTAAAAAACTGCTTGGAATCTTACTGATACCAAATTTTTGGACTGGAACCCGGATTCTTTGTCCGCCGGAATCAAAGAATGAACCCATGTACAGAAAGTGGAATAGCAAAGGTGGAGATTTATTGAAGAACAAGTATAGACTCCCATGTGGGGGGAGATGGAAAGAGTCCCACAGCACAGACTCCCACGTGGGGAGGGGGAAAGAATCCCACTAAGTTCTTTTTTCCCATGGACTATAAAGGCTGCAGTGCCTGTGTCCTGACACCCCCTCTGATTGGTCAATATTCCCCTTTGAATTGGTTACTATAGTGATTCCTAAGGCCCTCCTTCCTCATAGTCCTTCCATTCCTCTGGGGGCCTTTTCCATCTGAATGAAGGGCTTCCTTCTCTTTATTTTGTAAATATAGACCTTTCTTGGCTACTTCCAGTTCCCTTGCCTTATGTAAATGTACCTGTTGCTGCCTCCTTGTCTTATGGAGATGTAACTGCACCTGGCTTCCTTGTCTTATGGAAATGTACCTTCTCCCAGTCTGCAGCCCCGTGCTTTTCCATGGACCCCAATTCTAAAAAATCCCTCAGCCTGCCTATGTTCCCCCAAAATTCCTGCTTCATTACCATTTTTATCTGTGTTGTGTTTCTTATTTTTCCTGCTTATTAAGGTATGAGTCAATACAGTAGGTCCTTGGGTTATGTCGGAGATCCGTTCCTACAGGGCGACATAACGCGATTTTCGCCCTAAGTCGGAACCCACCTACATAAGCACCTATGTCACTCACATGGAGCACATACACAGCAGTAATGAAGTGAAACACTAAAAAAATTTAAAAGAAAGATAACAATTCTGACCTTTACTTGTGATAAATAAATAATAAAACACATAAAGCATATATGTACATACGTCGAAATGGTGGAACTTTTTTTTTATATAAGTAAATGGGAGATGGCAACGTAATCACAAAACGACGTATGGCAAGTCCGATGTAACCTGAGGACTGTCTGTGTTGCAGAAGACCCCAGAAAAACCAAGCGACGCTTTGAAGATGTGGAGAGACACTATTTTAATTACACTGGCGGACTCTGGGAAATAACTTCCAAATCAGAGTACCGAAACATGCAGGGGCTTTCATTTTATATCTCCCTGTGGTCTTTGTCCCGCAAATATGGATTATGATTCCGGTCCTTTTCTCGGGCTTTGCAAGAGGCCCTCAGCTGTTGGGGGTCTCCAGGCCATATCTGATGGCCTAGCTTGGCGCCAGCGATAACAACCCTCCCTCCGGGCAGTGCACTGTTCACAGGTTTATGGCCTCTGTAACAGATTCTGCAAGACCAGTTTCTGGGAAGGAGGTAATAACTTAATTATAGGTTAGCTTGCTGGCATGGATTCCAATTGCTAGCCCCCAAATATCAGGATTACATTTGAATTAGCCCTTTTTAGCCTTCTCATCTGTATAACAATAAAATCATTAGAGAAACACAAAAATAGGAAGTGAAACTCCTACACATCCCTAATCTAGAGGTAAGTGCAGTTTACAGTTTGATGTGTACCTCCAATTTATTATTTTTATGTAGCTATATCTATCTATATACATACCTACATGTGCATATTTACACCCTATACATAATTAAAAACCCCAAGTAGGATCATAGTAGGCAAATGAATCTTCAACTGCTTCTTCCCATCTCCCCCCTTCCTGCATTTGATAGTACTGTATTTTTCTGTGTATAAGATGCTATTTTTTTCTAAAATCAATAAACTGAAAATTGAGGGGCATCTTATACATGTTATGCCCAGATTTCAGGATCCCCAAAAGACCACCCAGGGAGCCAGCCAAGTCCAATGCAAACGCAGAGAGTCTTTTATTATCACAGACCCAGGTCTGGCTCCCCTACCCTCCTTACTGACACAGCAGCAGGTGGCAGAGAGAGACCTAGCCCGGCGTGAAGAGGAGTTTTATAGGTGGGTGGAGTCAGGGTAGGAGAGGGGACTGTGGGCCCTGCCGATTGGCCAGGCGCAAGTCGGTGTCTCGTTACACAGGATGTGGTCAACGCTATGGCGTGCACTTCCCTTGATTGTCATTGCTTAGTTTAAAGAAATCCTGGGCGTGGCTAGCAGAGGCTTGGGCTTCCGGGAAGAAGGTAGCACATGGCTGCTGGCCCAACATGGAGGATATGGGGCAAGATGGAGGGCATAGCCCTTGCCCTTTCAATACACAGAGGTCAGCCAAGGAGGGAGCTGCGCGGGTGCGTAGCTACCCATACCTTGTTAAACAGGCTTCCTCTAATCATGAGCCTTATTGTTACTGATGTCAGCTGATGCCATAATTGAAGGTGAAGGTGGAGAGTGCACAGATGCAGCAGGGACTGAACTCATAAAGGTGTCAAAAAATAAAAAAATAAATTAAAAAAATGTGTTTGATGTTTAAAATATTGATTTCTTAATTTTGGGCTGGAAAAGTGGGGGGCATCTTTTTTTTTTCTTAATTTTTAAAAAAAATATATTCAATTGATTTTTACAGAGAGGAAGGGAGAGGGATAGAGAGTTAGAAACATCTATGAGAGAGAAACATCCATCAGCTGCCTCCTGCACACCCCCTACTGGGGATGTGCCCGCAACCAAGGCACATGCCCCTGACCGGAGTCGAACCCGGGACTCTTCAGTCCACAGGCTGACGCTCTAGCCACTAAGCCAAACTGGTCAGGGCAGGGGGGCGGGGTGCATCTTATACACAGAAAAATATGGTATATCTTGACTTGAATTTCTTCTAAATCCCTTTCCAACTTTGAATTGTATGTTTCTGAATCAAAGCCAAAAGCTCACTTATTTTTATTAGCTAGTTCTCATTATTATAAAGGAAATACATATACATGATAATGTAACCAGACAATCAGTGGGTCTGGGTTGCCTGTCACTCCTTGAGCCAATTAAGCAGAGACAGGATTGAATCATTATGAGCGCTTATTCCAATACTGCTGGCAGTACTGGTGAGCAGCAGGTCATCCACAAAAATCTGCTCTGCACCCATGGGGAATATGCCCATGCCATTCCCTTCCCCCTTCTACCCTCCAAGAGACCCCTTAAGACTTGCAAGCAGGGGAGCAATGGGCAGCGGCAGCTTGTCCTAAACTATCCCCTAAACCTGCCTCCAAGGCCCCCTTTTCTCTGACTTCTCAGAGAGCCAAAGCAGCCCAGCGGAGGCTCTCCTGTTGCTTCTTCTATGCCCTTCCTAGTTTCACTGTCCTGAGTGTATGTTTGCTGTGGCCAATACATTCTTGGTTCCTTTGCCGTGTTATAGAATTTACCAGGTGACCAGAAAATACACAGGGAGTACTTGGAGATCCAGGATAAATTCATTTATTTTCAGATGTTTCAGATGTACTAGTACAGTCACTCAGGGGGGTCAGTTCTCCAAATCCCTGAGTGAGTGAATATGGAGGAAGCTTTTCCTTTATACCCTTTGGTTTCTTTGTCCCCCTAATATGGATCAGGATTCCGGACCTTTCATGGGCTTTGCAAAAAGCCCCGTGTTTTTGGGATGGGGATGTGAGGCCATGCCCAAATGCCTGGCCTAGCGCCAGTGCTGATAACCCGCTCTGGGGTTTGTGTACGGTTCATGGTTTATGGCCTCGGTAAAAAAGGAGTATTTCAGGAAACACGTTCTGCAAAGCAGGACAGGCATCAGTGGAGTTAATTATCAGCTAGCGAGAGTGTGCGTTAGAAGGCAGGTGACTGGCACAGATTCAGATTGCTAGCCTCCCCAACAATGTCTTACATCCTCCATCAGCTGCACTTTGTCTCTTGATTGAAATCTTTCCTTCAAGAAGACAAGAACTGAGGTCTCATTGTCTTGTCAGTACTGCACACATGTATTCACAAAAGGAAGTCACTTTTTTCAATTTTTATATAATTCATTGCAAGTATTTAACAACTTTCCCTTGGATAAATTTCTTACATAAGCCTATGGTAAATCAATAAAAATCACCAATCAGGTCTGGATACTGTAAAATACTACTTACCCATGGCACAGACTGCTTATCAATTTCTAAGAACCATTCTCCTCTTTTCTATTAAGAAGTCCACCAGTTTTTTTGATAGACAGGCTGCTCAGAATGCAAACTACCTTTCTCAGCCTCCTTTGCTGTGTTCATATGATTATATATATTTGGTCCAATAAGCAGTGAGGAAAAAGAGCTGTGGACAGCTTCTAGGTTATACCTTATAACATAAGCTATATTCCTTCCTTTTGTCAATGTGCCCTTTCTACTTGTTGGAATATGGAGCTTGGACAGAAACAGGTAGAATAAAAGCTTTCCAGAAATTGCTCCATCAAGTCAAGCCCTCCCAGAACTATGGCAGTCATCAATAGGAAGCTATAAAACAAGGGTCCAGGAACTAACCTGACTTCTTTTTTTGTTTGTTTTGTTTTGTTTTTTAGATATAAAGCCAAGCCACAAAGTACAGAGACAAACTTAATACATGGTTGGGAAAGCCCCTTTCTGTATCTCATAAGTGCTACACAATCCCAGATGCCTTCACTCTGCCAATCTCTCTCTCTCTCTCTCTCTCTCTCTCTCTCACACACACACACACACAAATAAAATTAATTAATCTCAACCACCCATTGGCTTCCTATCGCAGTTTCTGCATTCTGACCCATATATTCTAGCCTGGAACTTGGGACTTTATCTCAGTATTCTTGTCCTCTGTAGCATTTCAATAAATATGCCTTCACTTTACCAATGTCCCTGGTCTAAATTCATTTACATCAGGAGACAAGAACTCAAACTCACCAGTAATAGGACCCTAGGAACAAGAAGAACACCTTTGAGATGAAAACACTAAAATAAAGGCTCCTGGGCTTTTGATAGCTTTGCTAAGCAGAACCACCAAAACTCACATTTTTGGGGAAAGAGAAATATACTTTTATCTTTGCTCCTATAAGCCACTGTTATTTGGAGTTATTTCTACGCACAGGTGAGTGTCTGTCCTTACTGTGAGCATTATTATAAGTTATAATTTTCCATGTACAGAGGCCCATTTTATGAATAAAAGGGAAACACCAGGATTATATTCTGAATGTTCTACCATGAGAGTTAAAAGTATTCTGGAGAAATCAATACCATGGGGGAAATGTGAACATTAACAAGGGGAGAAATAGAGGCATGTAAGCAATTTCTTCCCCAACATCATCTTTAGTCTCCTCCCCAGAAAACAAGGGTAGGACCACAGGGGGCCCTTTTGAATAGAAGATGTTTTGCTCACGGTACATTTCCAATTATCCAGTAGCAGATTTTCTGCTCATTTTTCTCTGAACATGATGACTTTCTTTGGAAGCATTTGACTTTCCAACAGAAACTGAGGTTGATAGAGAAAGGCAGTGAGAAGAAGACATTTTAAATACAAAAGTGGCCAAAGTGGAAAGGGTGAAGATACCTGGTATGTAAGTTTCCCTGTTATCTGTCTGCATTATGAATCAAATGCTTGAAAACTGGAAGGAAGTTCATGTCTCTGGCTTAAGACTGTTAGACTTATTACTTGGTGAGGTGGTTCCACATCTCAATCTGTTGGGGTCCAACCCCAGCAGGTCCAGGGGTCCCCAAAGGTGTGGACAGAGTCGGCGAAGAAGGAATGACACGGAGACAGCGGTCAGTTGATCAGCAGCCTAGCCAGGATCTCTAGCCACGATC